>NC_089594.1:18568983-18684429 GCF_019320115.1 Miscanthus floridulus | reverse complement strand
ATATCACTTGGATATTTTATTAGTAATTCTATCTATATCACATGCATATCTAGAGAAGAGATTCTCTATGTATACATATATACTTAATTATTTCTATGTGTATATATACATGTACTTATTTCCATGTGTTTGAGAGAGAGAAAATTGTATCTAGAGAGACATTCTATGTGTTATCACATGCATATCTAGAGATATATACATATGCACTTATTTCTATGTGTTGAGAGAGAGAGAGAAAATTGTATCATTCTATGTGTATATATACATGTACTTATTTCCATGTTTTTGGATCGAAAGTGTTTTTGATTCGATTCCAAAGCCTATACCTTATTATTGTTTATCCTTATGAAATATTATGTGTTATTATATTTAATTGGATTTAGTAATTCTATATGTGTTATCACATGTACTTATGTTATGTGCCATAGTAATTCTATCTATGTGTTATCTTGAAGATACAATGACTGCTCCGGATGATAACTTGAATGATGACATAATGGCGGATATTATCAATGCTGGCACCAATGCGGATGTAGATGACACGAGTCATTACTTTGCTGATTATGAGGATATCCTGAATATCCCAGTGGTTGAAGATCAACAAATTGTCGTGCAAGAAAATACTAGCGAGGTATATTCGATTATCAATCATCTCTTATAGATGCATGCGTACGTATATTTGTTGTTAATCGTTGTGTTTCTACTCATGTAGCCAGTCTCTGGATCTACATCAACCACTGGCAAGAGTAGGAAGGTCCGAGGGCCAAAAAGCCATTAGAGGGCCGTTTCATAATATCAGAATTCGACACCGACACCGGCAAACCATTGGGACCACATGCTCAGACATATGTCAATCAATGTGGGTTCATTGTAAGGGATAGGATCCTAGTTAGTGCTCGTGAATGGAAGCAGAAGATATCCGCTCCTAATGTTAGTTTTGTATCTGATCGTGACAAGAACCTAGCTTGGAGAGATATCACTCAGCATTTCACATTACAAGCAGATGATGCTTTGAAGGAGCTAGTGAGGGATTGGACAATGAAGAAGATGGCAACATTGTTCCAGAGTTGGAAGAAGACATTGTATAAAAAGTTTATCTTGAAGAATGATACGCCGGATTTCAATGCTAAGGTGTTTGTCAAGTTGGAGTCCCACTGGGATGACTTCGTAGAATACAAGACATCTCAAGAGAGTGAGGAACGTGTGATGAGAAATCAGTAGAATGCCCGACAGAAGCAATACCATCATCGCATGGGATCAAGTGGTTATAGGAGTGCTATTCCCAAGTGGCAGAACCTAGAAGCAGAGATTACTGCCAAGGGAATCATACCTGAAACAATAGAGAAGAACTGGCCTCAACGCGTGAAGAATTGGTTCTACGCTCATGGGGGAAGCCTAGACCCAGACACTAGCAACCTAATTTCGGCCAAAAAATTGAGAGAGCAACACAGAGACTACCTCGTGCTAGGAAGAAGCTGATAGTGGTGTTTTCAAGCCCAACAGAGAGAAGGATGAATTGACATATGCCCTAGAGAATCCCGAACACGGTGGTCGAACAAGAGGCTATGGGGCGGTTCTGTGGCTACAAGCATTCCCAGCAGACAAGGATACCTACAGAAGCCGCCAGAGAAAGAAGGATGAGGAGGCAGACCGAATCCGTGTATTTGAGCAATTTGTTAATGAGTCACGACAAGCATTGCTTGAATCATGTGAACGAGAAAAATCTTTTGAGGCAATAATGCAGGAGGAGATCAAGAGGCAAGTGCAGCTAGCAATGAGTCAAATGCAATCGCAATCAACGCCGGGAGTCACCATTAGCCCCGTTGGTCAGATGAAAAGCAGTTGTGCTTCCACGGAGCTGCCAGTTATTCAAGATGACACTGGGTTGCGCTTCCCTAATTGATGACATTACCGAGCCTCTAACAACATGTGAGCTGCACATCCAGATGGTAATAATGCATCAATCATGGTGGCTGTCGGGGTAGTATCTCCAATAGACCGAACGAAGACACCAAGAATCCATGGGTCAGTTATTCAACCTGGATATGCTAGCGTCTCGATCGATAGAGTGCTCAAAGGTTACAGCAATGTTTCCTCTTGACATTGAAGGCGGTGATGGGGAGGAAGACACTAGGAGAAACAGAGAAGACATTTATTCAATGGCGCAAAACGCTTCATCATCATTCCTAGGGCGCCACCGCTTCCCCTACCTCACACTAGGTACGAATGAAAGTGAATGAATATTATTTTCCATTAATTTTCTATTGGCTTCAAAAATAATTGACTCACAACTTGTTTTGGTAGCAGGGTCTCCCCCCAGCCTAGCCCAATCATTCATTCCCCATCTCATCACAGCGCCGCAGGGGGCAAGACGGACTTCATCCCCACGGCGATCTCCAACTCCTACACCGGCCCCATCGCCTCCACAACGATCTCCAACTCCTACACCGGCCCCACCGCCTCCACAACGATCTCCAACGCCTCCACGCCGGTTCTCCAACACCGGCCTCATCGCCTCCACGCCGGTCTCCAACACCGCCCCCACCCCCTCGACAGCGACGCACAACAGAGACGTCTAAGGTCCCGGCGGCAAAGAGACCCCGAAAAAAAGAGTTATTTCTCAAGAAATACTTCCTGAAAAGACTGATGAGCAAATAGCAGCTGAAGAAGACAAAAAAGTGAAAGATTTTTTTTATAGATATCGAAAAGCAGAGACAAGCGAAGCTTAAGGAGAAGCCGTACTTTTACATACCACGAGATCTGCTGAGGCAGAAGGTCGAAGCTCACAAGAAAAAGATGCTTGAACTTCGTAAGCCTCCGCCACTATCAGACTATGACCGCTCCCTCGTGAAGTCACATGATGCAGATAAGAAAAGGAAAAGAGCATCAGGGAAGGATGTCCCACAGCTCAGACAACAGAAGCAACCAATGCAAAATCTTGTTGTTGCTAATGAATATGGTTCCAACATAGAAGTCTATCGACCAGACAACTCTGGAGAAGTGTCGGTTCAAGACCTTAATGCTTTTTTTGAAGATACTGGTTTAACCTTGGATCAATTGACGAGCAAAGCTCCAATCCAGAACCTGGAAGTTGATACCTGGAAGACTTATAAATTTGGCAAAAGTCTGTACAACCCTGCGGCTCTGAATGAATTGGGTACGCAAATGTACTTGCTCAACAAGTGGTACATGCAGGCATGTGGCAGGGGTGAGGAGTGGATCTTTGTCAGATTTAGAGACCATCATTACTTCCGTGGCGATGACATCTTACATATTAGTTTCAAAGAATTGCATCAAACTATACCACATGGACGCTCTGGACAAATCAATCATTAGCTGCTTTTGTTTGTAAGTGATTCTTACTTTTATTTAATAAACTCACTTCCATGCGTACGTGTATATAATTATCCTCACATGTAACTTATATTTATATACAGATTTCAAATGTCAGAGCTCCAAAGAATACAAGACACTAGTGTTGGCTTCATTGATCCTTATATCGTATTCAAAACCGATATTATTGCCAAGGAGCAGTGGGTATCTGAAGCACAGAAGAATATCATGAGGTTCTTCGTGAAGCAGCATGACAAGACAACAATACTTTTCACGTACAACTTTGAGTAAGTGTTAATAATAATGTAGTCTACACATTTTATGTAATATCAATACAACTTATATGCATGTACGTGTGTGTATAAACCAATGCAGGTTTCACTGGATACTCATTGTCATTGAGTTAAACTCAAGTCGGTTAGTAATCTTGGACTCGTTGAGAAAAGAGCGGGCACTATACCAAGATATGATAGACATTATCCAGGGGTAATTTTGATCTCTCGCGCACAACTATTATTGAATAGACTTTGCCATAATTTATTAACGATCGTACATTATTGGTCGCACAGGGTTTGGAAAGAGTTTATTCCGCAACACCGCAAGGATTGCAAGGCACCACTTAATGTAGTTGAAATACCAGTAAGTTGTACTATATATACTTCTCCACATGTTTAATTACTATATCGTACTTCAATTTACGTGTGAGATGATGAGAATAATCTTCTTCTCATACAGTGGTGTTTGCGGCAGCAACCAGGTAATAACTTGTGTGGATACTACGTTTGTGAATTTATCACTGCGCACATAAGAACTCCTCAAGATGTCCACAGAGTACGTATATATCAATTTTTTTATTTATTTTTAAATGAATATATACATATATATATGTATTAATACTTTTCCTTTTATTTCAAATGCAAGACTGAATGGTTGAAACAAAGGGTCATGCAAAAAGACCATCTCAAAGCAGTTCAAGAGTCAATAGCAGGATTTCTTCTAGAAAAAGTGCTAAATCCCAACGGCGAGTTCTACTTTGATCCTAAGGAATAAATGATGTAAATTAAATGTTTATTGATATCGTTATTTTCGAGAACAAGATTATGAAAGTGTTTGTATATATACATATATATCTATAATATACATAGTTTCATACTTTATTAGAATATAATAATGCTCGAGATGAGAATTAGATGTAATTATATGCGGTGCGTGTATTTATATTAGCAGCGTAGAATACGTACATAAAAACATATTATATATTAAACATATATGTGTAACTGAACTAAAAACAAATTAAACAAAAAAAAAAGAAAAAGAAAAGGAACCTTTAGTCCCCGTTGGGGTTACCAACCGGGACTAAAGGGTGCGGCCACGTTTGCTCGGCTTGAGGGCCTTTAGTCCTGGCTCGATAACCCGGGACTGAAGGTTCCACCTTTAGTCCCGGGATCATTGTCCCAGCGCGGTAGCCGGGACTAAAGGCCATTACCGCCTGGGACAACAAGGCCATCCTGTAGTACTGTTATTATGAATGTTGTCAGAATGTAAACGTGCTATGGCACTCCTGGCTCATGGGCCTAGCGTCCCGGCTCCCCACCACGTCTATCCCCGTTCGCTTCGCTGAAAAAACAAGCAAAACACTGTTCGGTTGATTTGTTGCGAGAGAAAAACACTGTTCCGCCTAAAAAAACAAGCTAAAAAGTACGGATTATAAGACAAGCGAACATGGCCTATATGTACACACCACAGTAATCGGGTTGTTTGACGTGGGTCGATGTGTGTACCTCCGATGGCTTGGGCACTCAAAACACAAGCAGTTTATCATGGTTCTGGTGTATAAGTCCAACGTCCAACAGTGGAGTTCTTCATGTTTGAAATGCTCAATCGACTTATTACAATGGAGAAAGAGAGATCAAGATGTAAAGGGTAGCGCTGTGCTATGCTAGTCTACGGTTTGATCTGTTGGGATCCGATCCTTTCTACAGGAGCCCATGTCCCGCCTTAAACCCCGGAGGGCCATGGGGATACAAAATGTATGGTTTCTCCTAGGGATTCTCGCCCTATGCTTCAGTCTTCTCCTTCAGGCGCTAGCGCTCCTAGTTCTCCTTTAGGCGCTAGCGCCTAGAGCCCCCTACATTTAACTGCAATATGACTAGATTCCTTGCAACTATAGCAATATATATCACCCTTAACTGAAATTTCTCTCCACAACATGCAATCCACTTATAGCATGACCTATGTACATACGCAATAACAGCAGAAAAACCAAACATATGCGCTTCTTTGGAAACACCCATTATATTTAATTTCCCATGTGGAACCCTCAATTCCATCCAATCCCCATGGGGAATGACTGATCCAAAGGAGCCCATAGGGGATGTTTGGATCGTCAAGGCAGCACCACCTTTGTCAAACGCCTGGGAGCGAGTGTGGCACCAAGCAAAACTGTTTGGAACAACGAAAAAGTTCATAGAAAGCGATCTCCGTTTTCCAGGACGTGGAAACTAACAAGACACTGGTGGTGGACTGGTGGTCTTGGTTGGGTCAGCGGAGTCAAACAAGTCCTCCACGGAATAATGCCGACGTTGACAAGCCGGCAGCGCCACTGATCGGGGTGCACAACTAACGGAGCCCGCGTGCGCCACTTGACGAGGCCTCGAGCAGCAGAGCACTAGGGGGCGAGCGCACCCGGATGTTCCGGTCAATACACGGCGACGACGCAAAAGATGGGAACACTGCAAGCTTCACGGTCCGCCCATAATTAGCTAGTTAATAAATATAGTCAGTGTTTTTCTTGTTTATTCTCCCTCCGCATTTATCTCAACGACATCTATTTCATTTAGGGTTATTCTTCCTTTTTATCTCCTCATCTCATCTCCTTTGTTTTTATTATTACCGTGATTCTTTTTTGTCTAGGTTTAGATTGACCAGTGAAGCTTAGACACCAAGGTCTAATTAAATTTGTTCCTATTTTCTTTATAATATTTAGTATTTTTTTAGCCTTCTTTTGTATTGTAAAATAAACATTTATTTGGTTATTGTCTACGTTCTCTTTGTATATATATTTCATCATGTATGATTGTTATCGGCTTAAATAGCGTCCACCCTGTGCTCAAATTCTGGCTCCGCCCCTGGTCGTACGTAGGAGCAAATAAACAGCGAGACGACGACTGTCCTGTAGATGTAAATATAAATAATGTAAATTAATTAAATATAGTCTCCTCATTCGTGGTCAAATTATTGCGTACAGTAATAAAGTTGCCTCACTTTCAAGAGACATAGTAGCACACTACACCACCCGGATGATTGTATTTGTTTCGTGCGATGGCTTGTAGATTACTCCTATGTACTTGCCACATGGATTTATTTTCCTGAATCTTTAATTGTTGGCTGTATTTTCTATATCGATATTCATTATTTTGGTCATATCTGAATCTGATTTGATGATGCAAGAGCTAGAACGAAAGAGGTGCATGTTGCACAAGCGCTATCAGTGCTCGAGTGCCATTCTCCCAACCGTTCTCGACTTGTTCCACTTTTCCGGTGATATCCGGCCGACGAGCTGTTGACCCGTAGATGACCCGGTGAAACCATGCATACGATGCTATTGATGGCTGGCGAAGGGACCAACATATCACACACAATCTTTATACGGCACGCGCGCATGTGTTACTGTCGAGTTCCAACATGTACACGAACATGCGTCAACGTACGTATGGTTGGACGAAGCAATTAACATCGGCGTGCGTCGGTGTCTGTTCACGGCAAGTTGAGGGCGGCGGTGAGAGGCTAGGGTTTCAGGATATGGGTGGGAGGGAAACCTTCAGTTTGGCCTTATTTTTATGGGTCGGATCGACCCGACCCATTTCCATCCATAAGCATATTATCGGGCACACAAAAAAGCGCAGTCAAAGTCGTCCACTCTCGTCTGCATGAGTGGAGGCATTGCTAATTTAAGGGCGCGGAGCCATGCTGCTAGCAAATCGTGCGCTCATCTGTGGTACTACTAGTATTTTTCTCGATCGAAATATAGCTCTTGGAGGCATACAACATGTCGACCAGCAGCAACTACCATGCTTGGACGAGGTCGCCCGTTGTCCTTGGTGTAGTTTTGCTGCTGCTTCTTGTGGTTTGCAGCGACGACGGCAGCGGCGGCAGCCTCGTTTTCCTGCTGGCAACGGCTACCGAAGGCGAATCAGGAAGCACCGGAAGCAGCGGAAGCAGCGGCCATAGTAAGTGTCCACGGCCACCCAAATCAGGGCAACATCCATTACCCATGCACACATGGTGCGGGTGCGGGTATAACTATTTGCATTAGTTCGTTGCTGCATTTTTGTAGGAAAATATTTTCATTATAGTAAATCAAAAGCCCAGCCCTCATCGACTTCATTCTGTGGCTATACCTATATGAGTTACTAGGTAGCCCCCATGGAAATTTCATAATTATATAATTCTTTCAATGGCAAACCTTAAATCATTAAATTAAACTAATAATGAATTATACTAGACGATTATATGTTTATTTCAACGATGACAACTGTGTCTGCTGCTATATATCTTTATTAAGCTCGAAGGACTGTCTCTTAAACCATGTATAGTACGTGGAGGATTAACAAAATATACTAAGTCATATAAATTGTAACATACATTAAGGAAACAAGAGGTATTTAATAATAAACTATATATATAGTTAGAAAAGGAATATTTTTAACTTGCTTATAGCACATCCACAGAAAAAAGGAATGTATAGTATTATATATGAGTAGTTTCATTAAGAAGATTGGTGTGCCATCTTTTGTTAACGCAGATCGTCCCGCGGCAACCGGTCCTCCGACACCCCACTGTGACGCAGGAAACACCGGAAGCAGCGGCCATAGTAAGTGTCCACGGCCACCCAAATCAGGGCAACATCCATTACCCATGCATACATGGTGTGGGTGGGTATAACTATTTGCATTAGTTCGTTGCTGCATTTTTGTAGGAAAATATTTTCATTATAGTAAATCAAAAGCCCGGCCCTCATCGACTTCATTCTTTGGGTACCTATAGGAGTTACTAGGTAGCCCCCATGGAAATTTCATAATTATATAATTCTTTCAATGGCAAACCTTAAAGCATTAAATTAAACTAATAATGAGTTAGACTAGACGATTATATGTTTATTTCAACGATGACAACTGTGTCTGCTGCTATATATCTTTATTAATCTCGAAGGACTGTCTCTTAATCCATGTATAATACACGGCGGATTAACAAAATATACTAAGTCATATAAATTGTAACGTACATTAAGGAAACATGAGGTATTTAATAAGAAACTATATATATTGTTAGAAAAGGAATATTTTAACTTGCTTATAGCACATCCATAGAAAAAATGAATGTATAGTATTATATATGAGTAGTTTAATTAAGAAGATTGTTGCGCCATCTTTTGTTAACGCAGATCGTCCCCCAGCAACCAGTCCTCCGACACCCCATTGTGACGCAGGAAGCACTGGAAGCAGCGGCCATAGTAAGTGTCCACGGCCACCCAAATCAGGGCAACATCCATCACCCATGCATACATGGTGTGGGTGGGTATAACTATTTGCATTAGTTCGTTGCTGCATTTTTGTAGGAAAATATTTTCATTATAGTAAATCAAAAGCCCGGCCCTCATCGACTTCATTCTTTGGCTACCTATAGGAGTTACTAGGTAGCCCCCATGGAAATTTCATAATTATATAATTCTTTCAATGGCAAACCTTAAAGCATTAAATTAAACTAATAATGAGTTAGACTAGACGATTATATGTTTATTTCAACGATGACAACTGTGTCTGCTGCTATATATCTTTATTAATCTCGAAGGACTGTCTCTTAATCCATGTATAGTACACGGCAGATTAACAAAATATACTAAGTCATATAAATTGTAACGTACATTAAAGAAACATGAGGTATTTAATAAGAAACTATATATATTGTTAGAAAAGGAATATTTTTAACTTGCTTATAGCACATCCATAGAAAAAATGAATGTATAGTATTATATATGAGTAGTTTAATTAAGAAGATTGTTGCGCCATCTTTTGTTAACGCAGATCGTCCCCCACCGACACCCCACTGTGACGCAGGAAGCACCGGAAGCAGCGGCCATAGTAAGTGTCCACGGCCACCCAAATCAGGGCAACATCCATTACCCATGCATACATGGTGCGGGTGGGTATAACTATTTGCATTAGTTCGTTGCTGCATTTTTGTAGGAAAATATTTTCATTATAGTAAATGAAAAGCCCGGCCCTCATCGACTTCATTCTTTGGCTACCTATAGGAGTTACTAGGTAGCCCCCATGGAAATTTCATAATTATATAATTCTTTCAATGGCAAACCTTAAAGCATTAAATTAAACTAATAATGAGTTAGACTAGACGAGTATATGTTTATTTCAACGATGACAACTGTGTCTGCTGCTATATATCTTTATTAAACTCGAAGGACTGTCTCTTAATCCATGTATAGTACGTGGCGGATTAACAAGATATATATACTAAGTCATATAAATTGTAACGTACATTAAGGAAACAAGAGGTATTTAATAAGAAACTATATATATAGTTAGAAAAAGAATATTTTTAACTTGCTTATAGCACATCCACAGAAAAAAGGAATGTACAGTATTATATATGAGTAGTTTAATTAAGAAGATTGTTGCGCCATCTTTTCTTAACGCAGATCGTCACCCGGGAAATCGTCCCCCAGTAACCGGTCCTCCGACACCCCACTCTAACGCTATCGGCCACTCGGGGAGCCCATCGGAGGGCAGTTACGCGAGCTTGCATCACTGATTGATGGGTCCTATACGAGAAGCGAGCGGGCGACCCACCGACGACAGCCCATCATGCTCCAACCGTCTACAGTTAACAGTTTTCTACCACGTGTCCTTTCTGGTGTCAGTGGGAAAATGGTTACATTTTTTTTCTCTAAATAAATGACCATTACTCACTCCTCAGGTGTTCGTATTTAAATAAGTTTGCACTGCTAGCTGAGTTCCTTGCCTCAAGATCTACAAAGCTAGGTTCCATATTTGATACTGTATGTTTTAAACTGATATATATATATATATATATATATATATATATATATATATATATATATATATATATATCAGTTTAAAACATACAGTATCAAATATGGAACCTAGCTTTGTAGATCTTGAGGCAAGGAATATATACTATTTATTTGTCACTTACGTACAAGCTGTATATGTAGCAGCTTATGTAGCCTTTTATAGATAATTAACAAATTGTGATGTGTGCTTCATATAACATTAATTATCATGTATGGACATTGATGTGACAGTTCCTACTTGAATAACTTTTGCTGGCGCCCCTAATGTCACAATACACGTGTAAAAATGCCCTAGAGAATTGGCGTCTGTGACATCAAGATCTCACAGAGGTGTATTACGCGTCTCTGATGACTCCCATGAGAGACACGTCTTAAACAAAATGTGCCTTTGAAGAAGGGTCATCAGAGACGCGCGCGGATAGCTAAAACATGTCTCAGGAGGGTCTTACCAGGGACGCATTTTAGCTATCCGCGTCTCTGATGGGGAATTACAAAAACAAAACAAAAGAAGAATAACCTCAGTGCCAAAGGCTAGGAAACCAAATATTAGTAGGAAACAAATATATTACACATGCAGATTTGGACACACCAGATTCATTGACGGTAGCTACAGGTACATATCTATCACATACATACATATATATATATATATATATATATATATATATATATATATATATATATATATATATATATATATATATATATAACCACTATACACATCAATAAACAAAATATGAACATGATCTGTATGGCAAAATTTTATGTCCATTTCTCATACTGGGCTGCATTCTAAAACGAAGTAGGAAAATTACCCCATTAGTTCCAACTGATCACATACATGCGCAACTACACACAGTACTGATATACATATGCACCAATATAATAAGTTTTTAGTTAACTCCTGATTATGGTCTATGAAGGTTCAGGTGATTTTTTTTTTGAGGAAACAAGGTTCAAGTGAATTTCAATGTTCATATGCAGTGAAATACACAAAGAAATATGGCAAATCACATCATGGCTAACCATACAGGGAAAGCTGAAACAAACATGGCCTTAACTTAGATTGGGTCCCCTGATTTTATTTTCACAAATGGGAATTAAGATCCTTTTGCATTTTGGCGCTCCTAGGGCAAGGAAAATTCCCACCCAACCAAATATCGGCTCATGTTTGAGACAACATAGGTCCATCCCTTTATTAATCTCTTCCGATCTGAACGTTCTTTCCGGCCAGCAACGCAGCCAAAAAAAAATCCGAGCCATTCTCACTATGGCCCTGTTCGCTTGTCTTATGAGCCGTACTATTTCAGCGAACGAACAGTGTTTTTCTCTCACAACAAATCAGCGAATAGTACTTTAAGCCATTGGTTAAATATTTATCTAAAAATATATTGTCACATTGGTGCTCTGTATCCCATCAACCTGGCTAGCCCAGACACAGCAAACTAATCACACCCTAGTGCGTCCACAAGAAATGTAATTCTCATTTTTCGAGGAGTTAAAAAGTTTGAACTTTGACTAAATTTATATAAAAATGTACTAACATTGATGATACAAAATAAGTACCATAAGATTAGTTATAGAATATATTTTTATAATAAATTTATTTGGAGTCATAAATGCTAATACTATTTACTATAAATTTGGACAAACTTGAATTACTTTGACTTGCACAAATCTATTAATTATATTTTTTCTGGACAAATGGAGTATTTAATAACGTGAAGGAGAGAGGACAGTAAAAAGTGTTGCTGGCGACGAGTTCAGCTCACACGTTTCCCGGTGACTTTACTATCTCTGGCTTTGTGACCGCCTATTCCTGCCTATGTTGTGGGGCGGCAATTTTTTTCATTTATTTTTTTCCACTTAGCCATCGAATTGGTTCCACGTTCCTTAAAGCAAGTATAATAATAATTGTCTTATAGCCAAGCAAATATTGATGTGGAGGAGGAAAGAGAGGAGAGAGAGAGAGAGGAGAGTTTGGCTCTTATGCAAGTACCAAGCTGGGCACGAAAACATTTACAGATGGTGGGCCATACATTAAGTGAATATGAGGAGGATTAGGAAAGAGAAGGTGGGATATGGATAGAATTAATAATAAAAAAGTTTCTTATAGATAAATAAGATACCACTATTATATAGCTTGACTCTTACAACTTGACTAATAGCCTAACACCACTAGTAAAGAACAGACCTTTGATCCTCGGCCAAAATAGGCTCTAGTCCCGGCATTTTTTGCGCCCGGGACTAGAGATACCTTTAGTCCCGGTTGGTGGCTCCAACCGGGACTAAAGGTCCCTCCCAACGGCTACTGCGCCAGACAGAGGTGGCAAGGACCTTTAGTCCCGGTTGGAGCCACCAACCGGGACTAAAGGTAGACTTTTACTCCCGGTTGGTGGCTCCAACCGAGACTAAAGGTCTCTGCCACCTTTGTCTGGCGCAGTAGCCATTGGGAGGGACCTTTAGTCCCGGTTGGAGCGACCAACCGGGACTAAAGCTCCCCCCTTTATATCCCGACCGTCTCCTTCTTCCTCCCCGAGCCCGAGCTCAGCACATTTTGAAGCTCATTGCACTAGTGTTCTTGCTTCCTCCCTCCATTGTTCCTCCATCCATTCTTCGATTCCTCCGTCGATTTCTTCGATTCCTCCGTCGATTCTTCAGTTGTAAAGGTTACCAATCTCATACTCTCATTTTTCACCATTGTCTTATCTCATTTTGTTCACTATATATATATGGTTCTTTATTGTGGTTTTTTTCATTTGTAAGCAATTTGAGCTCAAAATCACTTCAAGCTTGCATATTTACATGAACGAAGGTTAAAGTAGCTAGTTGAACTTGCGGACCGTGTTCATTTCGGTGAGCATGTTCTCTGCCAAGCGGTAACGGACGTCAAGGAGGAGCTTTGATTCTACAAGGGAGAGTGGCAACGGTCGTGGAAGACCGTGTTCCCTTCCTTGTAGAATCGGAGCTCTTCCGTGGCCAAGTACGGTGTCATCCGGTGGAGAAATGCTCGCCGAGATGATCACGTAAGCAAGGTCAACTAGTACGGATGGTTATTTATTCACACGTCCCGATATCGTCGCAGAAGTCTATCAATCACCGTACCCAAACGTAGTATATATATAAATATAAACGATAATCGATTGTTATGTGTGTACACTCCCACTCTTCTGTTAATTTGCGGAAATATCATGTGAATTACTTACCTGCCACAGTAAAAGACGAGAACACAATGACCATGGCCACGGCCATGAAAAATGCCAATGACACAACACTAGCAACATTCTCGGCAAGCAGAGTAGTGTTAAACGCTCTGGAAACCTTTAAACTTCAAGCTTGCATATTTACATGAATGAAGGTTAAAGTAGCTATTAAAAACTAGTATTCACTGTTCATTTGTAGCATGCATAGCACACTTCATTGTTTAGAGATATAGAGAATTTTAGAGTTTTTTTAATTTTATTTGTTTATAAAATGAGAAATTTATAGTGTATTAAAAAAATGAGTATAGAGAGTAGATGGCAACTGCTTCCGGGTCCTCGGCCTCTCATGGGTTTCCAAAGCGACTTAGGCCGGGCCTCCCACTCATTGCATGCGACAAGTGTTGTGATGAGACGAAGATTGTGATGGAGTACCGAGTGAAGAAGGAGGATCCCAACAAGGGTCGCATTTTCTACAAGTGTCCGGATCGCAATGTGAGTTATTTTATCATATATAATGACTATGGTTAGTTTATACCTATTTTCATGATGGTTGTGATTAAAGTTCTAATTTTCTGTTTTAATTTCAGTGGGATGGCACTGGATGTTCAGGCTTCTGCTGGGAGGAAGAGTATGTTGAACTCGTGCAAAAATATCTTGCACAACAGGCAGATATGGCGGCTAATGAGGCAATGATCCAGCCGAAGAAGCCCAAAGATGTTGAACAAACGGGGGATCTGTCTGTTTTAGTTGGGATTGGTCACGAAATCCTTGTGCTGCTGAAGTGCATTTTAGCTTCAGTATTTTTAGTGGTAGTTGGGATTGTCTACATTGTAGCGATGATTTCTTAAATTTATAGCTTTTGTGGTGGTATGCATGTTGTATAATTAACTAATTATATTCTAGGTTTTAATATGGTATTTATGTCATGTAATGCAGATGAGTCAGCATTGGATGTACAATGCTGATCGTCGCTCCCAAGGGTTCATGGACGGCGTGCATTCTTTGTTACGTGCGGCCGAGGCAAACAAACGTGATGGTTTCATGTGCTGCCCATGTGCCGTATGTAAGAATACGGTGGAATATCCTTGCTCAAGGACTCTTCATTCACACTTGTTCAAGTCGGGTTTCATGCCAAACTATATTTGTTGGACAAAGCACGGAGAAACCGGCATTGTAATGGAAGAAGGTGAAGAAGAACAATGGGACGACAATGATATTATTCCCGATGGTGCGTGCTTCAATGATACTACAATGGGAGAAGCTAAAGAAGAGGTAGCCACAGAAGATGAGTCTGCTGATGATCTTTGTCAGGTCATTCATGATGCACAAAGAGAATGTGAAAATGAAAAGGAGAAGATGAAGTTCGAGCGGATGCTAGAAGATCACAAGAAATTGTTGTACCCAACTTGTGATGCAGGGCAGAAAAAGTTGGGAACCACACTAGAATTGCTGCAATGGAAGGCAAAGAATGGTGTATCTGACAAGGGATTTGGAGAGTTACTAAAAATCCAACAGAAGATGCTTCCGAAGGACAATGAATTGCCCGCCACTACCTACGAAGCAAAACAAGTTGTCTGTCCTATGGGGCTAGAAATCGAGAAGATACATGCATGTCCTAATGACTGAATCCTCTACCGTGGCAAAGAGTATGAGAAATTGGATGCATGCCCGGTATGTCATGCATCGTGGTATAAGATCAGGCGAGATGACCCTGGTGATGTTGAGGGCGAACGTCCGCGGAAGAAAATCCCTGCCAAGGTTATGTGGTATGCTCCTATAATACCATGCTTGAAATGTCTGTTCAGAAACAAAAAACATGCAAAATTGTTGCGATGGCACAAAGAAGACCGTAAGGTAGACAATATGTTGAGACACCCTGCTGATGGGTCCCAGTGGAGAGCAATCGACAGAGAATTCCCGGAGTTTGCAAATGACGCAAGAAACTTAAGGTTTGCTTTAAGTACAGATGGTATCAATCCTTTTAGAGAGCAGAACAGTAGTCATAGCACTTGGCCTGTTACTCTAAGTATCTACAACCTTCCTCCTTGGTTATGCATGAAGCGGAAGTTCATTATGATGCATGTGCTCATCCAAGGCCCGAAGCAACCTGGCAATGACATTGATGTGTACCTGAGACCACTTATTGATGAACTTCTCATTTTGTGGAATAAAGAAGGTGTACGTGTGTGGGATGAGTACAAACAGGAACACTTTGATCTGCGAGCATTGTTGTTCGTAACAATCAATGATTGGCCTGCTCTAAGTAATCTTTTAGGACAGTCAAACAAGAGATATAATGCATGCACACACTACTTCGGTGATATTAGAGGTGTATTCTTGAAAAAATGTCGAAAGGTCGTGTACCTTGGCCATCGTCAATTTCTTCCTGCAAATCACCCCGTAAGAAAGAAAGGCAAGCATTTTAAAGGGAAGGCAGACCACCTGACCAAGCCTCGCAGCCGAACCGGTGAGGATGTACTCGATATGGTCAATGATGTGAAAGTTGTCTTTGGAAAAGGACATGGCAGCCAACCTGTTCCGAACGACGCTAACGGTCACGCACCCATGTGGAAGAAGAAGTCCGTATTTTGGGAGCTACCCTATTGGCAAGTCCTAGAGGTCCGCAACTCGATTGACGTGATGCACCTGATGAAGAATCTTTGTGTGAACCTGCTAGGCTTCATGGGTGTGTATGGAAAGCCTAAGGACACATTTGAAGCACGACAGGACCTGCGTTGTTTGAGAGAAAGAGACAACCTGCATCCAGAGAAGACAGATGATGGACGCCATTACTTACGTCCTGCTAGCTACACTCTAAGCAAAGAGAAGGAAATCATGTTTGAATGCTTAAACAACATCAAGGTACCATCTGGATTCTCCTCGAATATAAAGGGTATTATAAATGTGCCAGAGAAGAAATTCTGTAACTTAAAGTCCCAAGACTGTCACGTTCTCATGACGCAATTACTTCCAGTTGCATTAAGAGGAATTCTACCTCCAAATGTACGTCTAGCCACCGTGAAGCTATGTGCATTCCTTAATGCAATTTCTCATAAGGCAATTGATCCAACTGATCTAGCTAAACTATAGAATGATGTGGTTCAATGTCTCGTTAGCTTTGAGTTGGTGTTCCCTCCTTCCTTCTTTGATATCATGACACACCTCCTAGTTCACCTAGTCAAGGAGATTTTCATTCTCGGTCCTGTGTTCCTACACAACATGTTCCCCTTAGAGAGATTCATGGGAGTCCTAAAGAAATATGTTCACAACCGTGCTCGCCCAGAAGGAAGCATCGCCAAGGGCTATGGAACAGAAGAGGTCATTGAGTTCTGTGTTGACTTTATTCCCGACCTTGACTCGATTGGTGTTCCTGAATCGAGACATGAGGGGAGACTAAGCGGAAAGGGGACACTAGGGAGGAAAACATATATTGGTACGGAGGATGATTATTTCAATAAAGCGCACTACACAGTTCTACAGAACTCCTCTTTGGTAGATCCGTATATTGAGACACACAAGGATCTCTTACGATCTGAGTTTCCAGGGAAGACTAAAGCTTGGATTACGTGTAAGCACATGGAAACTTTTGGCGGTTGGTTGCGAAAAAAATGTCAAGGTGATGAGAGCATCCTTGAGCAACTGTATTTATTGGCTATGCAACCATCATGGCATATCGTCACATACAAAGGGTACGAGATAAATGGGAACATATTCTACACAGTAGCCCAAGATAAAAAGAAGTACCAACCAAAACAGTGGTGTCTGCATAGATGCCACAGACCCGAATGGGAATAAGCAGACATATTATGGCCGCATAGATGAAATATGGGAACTAGAATATGCACCTACTTTGAAGATCCCATTGTTCAAGTGCCAATGGGTCAAGGTGACCGGAGGCGGGGTAACAGTAGACAACGAGTATGGAATGACAACAGTAGACCTTAGTAATATTGGGTACAAAGACGAACCATTCGTCCTTGCCAAGGATGTGAATCAGGTGTTCTATGTCAATGATATGTCTACCAAACCAAAAAGAGGGAAAAACGATAATGACTCAACCAAAGAGCCAAAGCGCCACATAGTTCTTTCAGGGAAAAGAGTCATCATGGGAATTGAGGACAAGTCGGACATGTCAGAAGATTATGAAAAGGATGACCAAATTCCGCCCTTCAAAGTGAACAAAGACCCTAGCATCTTGGTAAATGATCAGGACACTCCATGGTTACGACGCAATCATAACCAAGGGACATACATAAAGAAGAAGTTCACTGATGTGCCCACTTGATGATATAGTGATTTAATGTAGTGTGTGTTTGAGATATTATGTAATAATTGTGAATTCAGATGTTTATTATGTCGTGTTTCAAATTAAATCAATGTTTGATTTGGTGGGATTTCTCCCTCGAAAAGTTAAATTAGGATATTGAGTGATGAAAAATTAAAATATTAACGTTAAAATGATGTGAAAACAAATTTCCTGTCCAAAACCAATAGTTTTAATAATTTTAATTAAACACTACATTTTTGCATTAACGAAATAATAAATATTAGTTACATTATGTTTTATAATTATAACAAAAAATAAAAAAAGTTAGGTTATAGATTTTTCCTATGTGCAATAAAGAAAAAGAAAATCCATATTTTTAACAAAATAATTTTATGCCTTTTATTTAATTTACTATGTATTTAACAAGAAAATCCATATTTCTATTAAAAAAATTTGCTCAAAACAGGCGGGAAACGAAACTGCAGCCCACCTTTACTCTCGGGTGGGAAGCCCACCCAGGAGTAAAGGTGGGCTACAGTTTCGTGGCACGCCAAAAAAAACCCTTTACTCCTGGTGCGTGTTACCAACCGGGAGTAAAGGTATACCTTTAATCCCGGTTGGTAACACGCACCGGGAGTAAAGGGACCTTTACTTTCGGTTGGTAACACGCACCGGGAGTAAATCTCCCTAGTATATAAGCGCCAGTGCCTGGCGCAGATCGATCCCCTCCCCTTCTTCCTCATCGAATAGCCGTCCTTTCTCTTCTTTCTCGTGCCGCCACCGATTCGTCTTCGCCTGTGCATCAGCCCGCCGCCGTGACACCGGAGCCCGCGCCTCGCCTCGTGCGGCCCTCCACCGCGTGCGCCTACGCCCGTGCGGCCCTCCACCGCCGACGACCTCGTGCCGACGACCTTGTGCGGCCCTCCACCGCGCGCGCGCCCGTGCGGCCCTCCACCGCGCCCGCCCGAGGTGAGTTCCCTTGGCTTTCTCTCTCCTAGTGCCTAGGGTTTCGCCATTCAGCGGCCAGTCATAGTATGGGCATGGCGGGGTCGCATGGCCAGCCGTGGTGAGGATGATGGCGCGGTGACGTGGCTTGGAACCCGCCGCGCTGCTCGGCAGGCTGATGTGCAGCGACAAGTCCGGAGACGCCGCTGACGCAGGGAGGTGGAGGAGGGTGGCTGTGGCGCTGAGCGTGGTGTGGGCGAGCGCCAGCGAACTCTCTTGCTTCGACCACGTCCACGGCACGGCACGCTCTGTCGTAGCGGCCCAGAGCGGAGGAGAGAGTAGAGGGAGCACGAGGCGAGCGAGGGCTTGGTCTACTCCGGTGGCCGGTGGTGTGGACGGAGGATGCGGAAGAAGGGATTGCAGGGAGGGCCACCGGGGACGAGCGGAGGCAAGCAAAGTCGAGCGCTGGAGGTGACGGGAATCGAGCAACGAGCCTGGCCCCTAGAAAACGACTTGCTCCCACGTTCTTCTAGACCCGGCAAACAGGCCGATTTGGCTTACGGGGGCCCAGGCAACTAAACATATTCAACTGAGGTCTTTTCTATCTTAGCTATGGAGTTTCGCAATTTTTTTTATTTTTTTGCCGGTTTGCAATGCTATATATTGACGTTTGTACTGTGTTTTGCAAAAAGAAAAAAAAACATGTGGACATGCATGCATCATATATAATATACTCGTTTTGATCATAGCCCCGGCCCGACGCATGGGCCACACCCTCCAGCGCATTGACCACAGCCCCGGTTCGGGCCGCTCTGCGCCGACGACGCCCTCCACCGCACCGACACCGCCCCGGTCCACCTCACGTCGTTGTCGTCAGCATGCTGGCCCGCCTCACGTCGTCGTCGTCAGCACACCGGCCACCGCGCCGACACGTATATATATGTCATTTGTATTCATATGCATGTATATATACGTCGCGAAGCACCGCCGCCCTCATTCACCCATGTGTTTCTATGTATACGGCGGAGCACCGCCGCCCTCGTTCACCCATGTGTACAAACATATATACGGCGGAGTGGAGCACCGCCACTCTTGTCACACCGCCCTCTCTCGCGGCCTAGTCGATCAACATTCGTATTATCGTTATCGTTAATGCTAAACAATCACACTAGGGTGAATTGCGTCGGTGACTAGGGCGAACCGTGTTGTTGATGTCACCGACGTGGTTCGCCCTAGTCACCGACGCAATTCACCCTCGGCCATTTATGTATAGCCCTAATTCGCCCTAGTACCGACGTAGTTCGCCCTAGTGTGGCGAATTGCGTCCGTGACCGAGGGGCAAGATTTAATAATGCATATTGTTCGTAGATTTTACGCATGTAAGAAAATATTTGATGTACTATATATTGGTTTTGTTTTTTGAAGCTAGATGGCCGACCCAAGAAACATGGATGAGGAGAAGTTGATGATGAATTTGATCAACACTGGCACTCAAGTTGCCGGTGATGATGGTGCTAAAAATAACGTGCAAGCGGATGCAGATGACGGGAGTCAGTACTTAGCTCTTGAACAAAATGAGCAACAACATATTGGTCAAGTATATATTTTTTATTATTACCTATTTATATTATCATATGTCTTATGTGTGCTCATGACATTAAAAATAATGTTTATGTTTTGTAGCCCTCTGGATCGACATCAACAACTACAACGAAGAGTAAAAATGTTCGAGGTCCCAAAAAGCCATTGGAGGGCCGCTTCATCATCTCGGAGTTCAATGTGGATACAGACGAACCGGGGGGGGGGCAAATAAAACGAAATTCGTTCACCACTGTGGTTACCTTGTACGGGACCGGCTGCCGATCAGTACCCGCAAATGGAAGAAGAAGACCAATGCTCCTCATATCAGTTTTGTCTCTGATTGTGACAAGATGTTAATTTGGAATGATGTCTTGGAACATTTCACGCTCCAAACAGATGGTTATGATGATATAATAGATGGTGATGAATTGAAGGAGCGAGTTAGGGATTGGGCAATGAAGAAGATGGCCACCCAGTTTCAGACTTGGAAGAAACACCTATACACGACGTATGTCAAGAAGAACATAGCACCAGATTTCACTGTCCTAGGCCCGATCTCAAAGCAGAGGCCCTATTGGGATGAGTTTGTACAGTACAAGACGTCGGAAGAGGGTGTGAGTCGGGTGATAAAGAACCAACATAATGCCCAACAGAAGACATACCACCATAACTTGGGATCAGGTGGCTACCCGACTGCCATTAAGAAGTGGAACAAAATGGAAGCAGACCTTCTTGCCAAGGGTATCACACCAGAATCACTCGAGTGGGGAGAGCGTGCAAAGAATTGGTTTTTGCTCGTGGGGGAACACTGGACCAGAAGACAGGGAAGTGCGTTTATGGCCCAAGACTGCAAGAAGTAGTAGAAAGATTGTTTTATGCTCAGAGAGCTACTGCTAGTGGTGCGTTCAGGCCCAACAGAGAGAAGGATGAACTGACATACGCCATCGGGACTATTGAACACGGTGGCCGAACTAGAGGCAAAGGAAGTGTCTCGTGAGAGCATGGATTCCCTCAGGACAGACCTTCCTATAGAAGCCGCCAGAGAAAGAAGAAAGAAGAGGCACAGCGGCTCCAGAGGTTGGAGGAAGCGGTGCATGAAGCATAGGAGCGGGAAAAAAACCTTGAAGCGAGAATACAGGAGGAAATCAGAAGGCAAGTGCAAATAGCAGTGAGTGCAAGCAAGCAGGCATCAGAGCCAGGAATCAACATTAGCCAATCTGTTCAGTTGAAAAGCAGCTACGCTTCCATGGAGATACCAAATCAAGGGGACACAGGACTGCGCTTCCCTATGGATGACGTCACTGAACCTTGTACATCGTGTGAGCTACACATTCCGAAGGGGAATTCCACAATCAAGGTGGCTATCGGTCTTGTTAATCCTATCGACCAAACCAAGACACCAAGGATTCTTGGGAATATAATCTAAGAAGGATATGCTACCATCTCGGTAGATAAAGCTAAAAAAGGTTTTAGTGATTTGCCTCTTGACATTCCTGGAGGTGACGGCGAGAAGACTCTAGGAGAAGCAGAGAAGACATTCATTCTATGGCGTAAGTGCTACATCATCATTCCTGGGATGTCGCCTCCACGTCCTCCTGAACTACCTCACCATAGGTGCGGATGAAAACACAACATCATTAATTTATATTGGCTTAAATAATTAACAATCTGCTCATAATAATATGTCATTCCTTTTTTTGTAGCAGATCCTCCCCCAACCTAAATCCAATTGTTCAATCGCCAGATCATCATAGTGCTCTATACGATGACAATGTGTTGGAAGGCGAGGCTGCATCCACACCATCTCCAAGGAGGTCTCCAACGCCGCAGCCACCACCTCCAAGGAGGTCTCCAACGCCGCTGCCACCACCTCCAAGGAGGTCTCCACCGCCTCCCCCGCCCCCGCCTACCAAGAAGCCAAGTACTAGCAAGAGGCCAGCCCCGCAAACGAAGAACCAATCCCCGCCGGCAAAGAAAGCCACCGTGAAATCAAGGGCTATTCCCAAAATAATATCTGATGAGAAGGAAAAAGTAACTGATGCATATAAAAAGATATGTCCAGATTCTATGACAAACTTAAAAAGGATCAAGAAGCAAGGAGAAACCCGGAGAAACCATACTTCTTCGTAGCTCCAGATATTCTAAGAAAAAAGGTGGCTTCTTACCAGCAACAACAGCGGGAATTTCGTAAGCTGTCCAAATCAACGTTAACGGACTATAACCGCACTCTCACCAAGTCAATTGAGGCGGCACAGAAAAAGAAGCGGGCAGGGAAAGGAGTTGCACAACTCAGACAACAATCGCACCAATCAGTCCCCCCGCTAGTTGTTGGTAATGAATATGGTTCGAATTTAGGATTAATGCATCAGGCAAACATACCTCCGGATGTCGATTTGGATCACCTTGGTGAATTTATTGAAGAGACTGGTCTCTACCTTTACCAGATGTTTGGTGATGGAAACATTGAGAGTGCGGCGGAGGTTGATATTTGGAAGAAAAAATTTGTACTAGGCCAGAGTCTATACAACCCTCAAGCCTTAGGTGATCTGGCGACGCAAATGTACCTGCTAAACAAGTGGTACATGCAGGCGTCTACCAGTGGAGACTTCTGCGTTGGTGTCAGAATTAGAGACGAACATTGGTTCCGTGGCGATGATGTTATTTATGTTGACTTTGCAGAATTTCATCAACTATGCCACCTGACCTCTCTGGACAAAGTTATCATTAGCTGCTATTGCCTGTAAGTAATAATTCTTTCGATCTATTATTAAACTCATCATATGTGTGTATATGCATATAAATTATCCTAACAAGTACTATATATATGCAGATTTACAATGACAGAGCGCAGAAAGGAAGGCTGCAATGAAATTGGTTTTGTTGATCCCCATATAGTATTCAAAGACCCAGTTACTCCAAAGCCTAATTGGAAGTCTGAGTCAGAGAGTAACCTCATGAACTTAGTGAACCAACGCCACAAGAAGGATATACTCTTTCCCTACAACTTCAAGTGAGTGTTAATAATGTCGATCATCCTTAATGGCTCATATGTTGATTCTAGTTAATTAATGAGTGTTATGCGTTATATCCTATAAACACATGCAACAATCACTGGATATTGATGGACATCGATCTGGTGAAAAGTCACTTGATAATCTATGACTTGATGAGAAAACCACAACAAGACTACCAAGATATGATAGATATTATCTAGAGGTAATTTCGGTATCTCTAGCAACTATATATACACACAAACATGATGATTAACTATATCTGATGATGTGGCAAATTTTTTATTGGGCAGTGTTTGGAAAACCTTTATTGAGAAGCAACACATGGGAAAATGCAAAGCGCCACTGAATGTAATCCCATTGAAAGTAAGTCCCCTAAATCGCATCATCTTTATTAATTAAACATATAGCTTTCACCGGATCACCAGATTGGATGACAAATGTTTTTCTCGTAAAGTGGTGTCCGAGGCAGGAACAGGGGAACAACTACTGTGGTTACTATGTTTACAAGTTTATCAAGGAGGTCTCCCAAAGAACTCCTACAGAAAGACTCAAAGTACGTTAAAAATACACTATATATTCATTTAATTATTATTATTGATTGTGTTACTATGTCTTTATATATATATATATATGTATGTACATATATTAATTTATTTTCCTTTAATTCAAACCTGTAGGCTCGATGGTTGGAGGAAAAGGTCATACGACAAGATCAAATCAAAGCAATTCAAGAGTCTATAGCCGGATTTTTTAATGACCAGGTCATCGATTCCAAGGGCGAGTTCTACTTCGACCCAACACTGCCATGGAAGCCAAGCTAGAGGATGAGAGGAAACTTGTTATATCACAACAACTGTAATGCAATCTTTTGTAATATATGCACATAAAATAATATAATGTAAAATACACATATGCATGCATGCATGTAAATATATATATGATGCATGCATATATATATATATATGTTTCTATGCTTGAATTGTGTGATTTAATACGTTCATTGTGCTTGAACCGAAACATACTATACGCGCGTATAAATCTATTATTAGCAGCATACAATACGACTTTGAAAACCTATTTTGAAAAGAAAACAAAAAAATAAAAAGAAAAGAAAAAAGAAAAAAAACCTTTAGTCCCGGTTCGTATTACCAACCGGGACTAAAGGGTGCCGGCCTCGTGGCATGTCAGGAGGCACCTTTAGTCCTGGTTGGAGTTACCCACCGGGACTATCCTGACCCGGGACTAAAGGACCCCCTTTAGTCCCGGATGTTTGCTCCCGGGTGGGAAACCGGGACTAGAGCGGGTTCCCCACCGGGAGTAAAGGCCGTCTCTGTACCAGTGCACTTGGCTCTATTATTGGACTTGCTCTTAGGCCAATCTCAATGATGTTTCATGAGAGTTTTATGGGCATTAAATATACTGACATGGTTAGAAACTAATGCAAAGTACTATAGTATATGTGACTGGGCTTACGCATGCATTATATTAATAAAGAGTTAGTTAGAGAGTACATGTTTCAATGACAACAGTACAATTGTCTCTCGTGTCGTTGGGTCTTCTCTGCAATCAACTTCACTTTGACTTATTCACTAATGCTTGGGACCGACCTGTTGCTATGTACTCCTTCCTTACTCATAAAGGTTAGGACATGATTGTGCTTATCAAGGAGTGATTAATTATGGAGTATTTTTCCCTATCTGCCCCTATTAAAAAACTGTTGCGGGTGCATTCCATACGAGAAACAACCATAGTTTAGATGGCTAGTGCAGTGAGGCATTGGCCCTGAGGACCCGGGTTCGATACCTGGTGGGCGCCATTTTTTTGTTACTGGCTTGATTTTTCATGGCACTATTTGGCCCTGCGTGTCGCGTGCGCTGTGGCTGCATGGCGCGCGGATTTGATTCTGCTGGGCGTGGTGCGCGCGCTGAGCCGCTTGAGCGCATTTGTTCTCGCGTTTGGGCGCGTTTCTGGGCGTGCTGGGTGCCATGTTTTCGTTGGTTTTTCACATGCAAACGTTTTTGTGGTGGCGCCACGGGATTCTAATTTTTGCGCTCGATAGCTCGGACGTTTGTGTTCCATCGTGCCTATTTTAATGGAGTCTTTCCCACAGCTCGGACAATAGAAGCAACCAATGCAAAATCTTGTTGTTGCTAATGAATATGGTTCCAACACAGAAGTCTATCGACCAGACAACTCTGGAGAAGTGTCGGTTCAAGACCTTAATGCTTTTTTTGAAGATACTGGTTTAACCTTGGATCAATTGACGAGCAAAGCTCCAATCCAGAACCTGGAAGTTGATACCTGGAAGACTTATAAATTTGGTAAAAGTCTGTACAACCCTGCGGCTCTGAATGAATTGGGTATGCAAATATACTTGCTCAACAAGTGGTACATGCAGGCGTGTGGTAGGGGTGAGGAGTGGATCTTTGTCAGATTTAGAGACCATCATTACTTCCGTGGCGATGACATCTTACATATTAGTTTCAAAGAATTGCATCAACTATACCACATGGACGCTCTGGACAAATCAATCATTAGCTGCTTTTGTTTGTAAGTGATTCTTACTTTTATTTAATAAACTCACTTCCATGCGTACGTGTATATAATTATCCTCACATGTAACTTATATTTATATACAGATTCCAGATGTCAGAGCTCCAAAGAATACAAGACACCAGTGTTGGCTTCATTGATCCTTATATCGTATTCAAAACCGATATTATTGCCAAGGAGCAGTGGGTATCTGAAGCACAGAAGAATATCATGAGGTTCTTCGTGAAGCAGCATGACAAGACAACAATACTTTTCACGTACAACTTTAAGTAAGTGTTAATAATAATGTGGTCTACACATTTTATGTAATACCAATACAACTTATATGCATGTACGTGTGTGTATAAACCAATGCAGGATTCACTGGATACTCATTGTCATTGAGTTAAACTCAAGTCGGTTAGTAATCTTGGACTCGTTGAGAAAAGAGCGGGCACTATACCAAGATATGATAGACATTATCCAGGGGTAATTTCGATCTCTCGCGCACAACTATTATTGAATAGACTTTGCCATAATTTATTAACGATCGTACATTATTGGTCGCACAGGGTTTGGAAAGAGTTTATTCCGCAACACCGCAAGGATTGCAAGGCACCACTTAATGTAGTTGAAATACCAGTAAGTTGTACTATATATACTTCTCCACATGTTTAATTACTATATCGTACTTCAATTTACGTGTGAGATGATGAGAATAATCTTCTTCTCATACAGTGGTGTTTGCGGCAGCAATCAGGTAATAACTTGTGTGGATACTACGTTTGTGAATTTATCACTGCGCACATAAGAACTCCTCAAGATGTCCACAGAGTACGTATATATCAATTTTTTTATTTATTTTTAAATGAATATATACATATATATATATATGTATTAATACTTTTCCTTTTATTTCAAATGCAAGACTGAATGGTTGAAACAAAGGGTCATGCAAAAAGACCATCTCAAAGCAGTTCAAGAGTCAATAGCAGGATTTCTTCTAGAAAAAGTGCTAAATCCCAACTGCGAGTTCTACTTTGATCCTAAGGAATAAATGATGTAAATTAAATGTTTATTGATATCGTTATTTTCGAGAACAAGATTATGAAAGTGTTGTATATATACATATATATCTATAATATATATAGTTTCATACTTTATTAGAATATAATAATGCTCGAGATGAGAATTAGATGTAATTATATGCGTGCGTGTATTTATATTAGCAGCGTAGAATACGTACATAAAAACATATTATATATTAAACATATATGTGTAACTGAACTAAAAACAAATTAAACAAAAAAAAGAAAAAGAAAAGGAACCTTTAGTCCCCGTTGGGGTTACCAACCGGGACTAAAGGGTGCGGCCACGTTTGCTCGGCTTGAGGGCCTTTAGTCCTGGCTCGATAACCCGGGACTGAAGGTTCCACCTTTAGTCCCGGGATCATTGTCCCAGCGCGGTAGCCGGGACTAAAGGCCATTACCGCCTGGGACAACAAGGCCATCCTGTAGTACTGTTATTATGAATGTTGTCAGAATGTAAACGTGCTATGGCACTCCTGGCTCATGGGCCTAGCGTCCCGGCTCCCCACCACGTCTATCCCCGTTCGCTTCGCTGAAAAAACAAGCAAAACACTGTTCGGTTGATTTGTTGCGAGAGAAAAACACTGTTCCGCCTAAAAAACAAGCTAAAAAGTACGGATTATAAGACAAGCGAACATGGCCTATATGTACACACCACAGTAATCGGGTTGTTCGACGTGGGTCGATGTGTGTACCTCCGATGGCTTGGGCACTCAAAACACAAGCAGTTTATCATGGTTCTGGTGTATAAGTCCAACGTCCAACAGTGGAGTTCTTCATGTTTGAAATGCTCAATCGACTTATTACAATGGAGAAAGAGAGATCGAGATGTAAAGGGTAGCGCTGTGCTATGCTAGTCTACGGTTTGATCTGTTGGGATCCGATCCTTTCTACAGGAGCCCATGTCCCGCCTTAAACCCCGGAGGGCCATGGGGATACAAAATGTATGGTTTCTCCTAGGGATTCTCGCCCTATGCTTCAGTCTTCTCCTTCAGGCGCTAGCGCTCCTAGTTCTCCTTTAGGCGCTAGCGCCTAGAGCCCCCTACATTTAACTGCAATATGACTAGATTCCTTGCAACTATAGCAATATATATCACCCTTAACTGAAATTTCTCTCCACAACATGCAATCCACTTATAGCATGACCTATGTACATACGCAATAACAGCAGAAAAACCAAACATATGCGCTTCTTTGGAAACACCCATTATATTTAATTTCCCATGTGGAACCCTCAATTCCATCCAATCCCCATGGGGAATGACTGATCCAAAGGAGCCCATAGGGGATGTTTGGATCGTCAAGGCAGCACCACCTTTGTCAAACGCCTGGGAGCGAGTGTGGCACCAAGCAAAACTGTTTGGAACAACGAAAAAGTTCATAGAAAGCGATCTCCGTTTTCCAGGACGTGGAAACTAACAAGACACTGGTGGTGGACTGGTGGTCTTGGTTGGGTCAGCGGAGTCAAACAAGTCCTCCACGGAATAATGCCGACGTTGACAAGCCGGCAGCGCCACTGATCGGGGTGCACAACTAACGGAGCCCGCGTGCGCCACTTGACGAGGCCTCGAGCAGCAGAGCACTAGGGGGCGAGCGCACCCGGATGTTCCGGTCAATACACGGCGACGACGCAAAAGATGGGAACACTGCAAGCTTCACGGTCCGCCCATAATTAGCTAGTTAATAAATATAGTCAGTGTTTTTCTTGTTTATTCTCCCTCCGCATTTATCTCAACGACATCTATTTCATTTAGGGTTATTCTTCCTTTTTATCTCCTCATCTCATCTCCTTTGTTTTTATTATTACCGTGATTCTTTTTTGTCTAGGTTTAGATTGACCAGTGAAGCTTAGACACCAAGGTCTAATTAAATTTTGTTCCTATTTTCTTTATAATATTTAGTATTTTTTTAGCCTTCTTTTGTATTGTAAAATAAACATTTATTTGGTTATTGTCTACGTTCTCTTTGTATATATATTTCATCATGTATGATTGTTATCGGCTTAAATAGCGTCCACCCTGTGCTCAAATTCTGGCTCCGCCCCTGGTCGTACGTAGGAGCAAATAAACAGCGAGACGACGACTGTCCTGTAGATGTAAATATAAATAATGTAAATTAATTAAATATAGTCTCCTCATTCGTGGTCAAATTATTGCGTACAGTAATAAAGTTGCCTCACTTTCAAGAGACATAGTAGCACACTACACCACCCGGATGATTGTATTTGTTTCGTGCGATGGCTTGTAGATTACTCCTATGTACTTGCCACATGGATTTATTTTCCTGAATCTTTAATTGTTGGCTGTATTTTCTATATCGATATTCATTATTTTGGTCATATCTGAATCTGATTTGATGATGCAAGAGCTAGAACGAAAGAGGTGCATGTTGCACAAGCGCTATCAGTGCTCGAGTGCCATTCTCCCAACCGTTCTCGACTTGTTCCACTTTTCCGGTGATATCCGGCCGACGAGCTGTTGACCCGTAGATGACCCGGTGAAACCATGCATACGATGCTATTGATGGCTGGCGAAGGGACCAACATATCACACACAATCTTTATACGGCACGCGCGCATGTGTTACTGTCGAGTTCCAACATGTACACGAACATGCGTCAACGTACGTATGGTTGGACGAGGCAATTAACATCGGCGTGCGTCGGTGTCTGTTCACGGCAAGTTGAGGGCGGCGGTGAGAGGCTAGGGTTTCAGGATATGGGTGGGAGGGAAACCTTCAGTTTGGCCTTATTTTTATGGGTCGGATCGACCCGACCCATTTCCATCCATAAGCATATTATCGGGCACACAAAAAAGCGCAGTCAAAGTCGTCCACTCTCGTCTGCATGAGTGGAGGCATTGCTAATTTAAGGGCGCGGAGCCATGCTGCTAGCAAATCGTGCGCTCATCTGTGGTACTACTAGTATTTTTCTCGATCGAAATATAGCTCTTGGAGGCATACAACATGTCGACCAGCAGCAACTACCATGCTTGGACGAGGTCGCCCGTTGTCCTTGGTGTAGTTTTGCTGCTGCTTCTTGTGGTTTGCAGCGACGACGGCAGCGGCGGCAGCCTCGTCTTCCTGCTGGCAACGGCTACCGAAGGCGAATCAGGAAGCACCGGAAGCAGCGGAAGCAGCGGCCATAGTAAGTGTCCACGGTCACCCAAATCAGGGCAACATCCATTACCCATGCATACATGGTGTGGGTGGGTATAACTATTTGCATTAGTTCGTTGCTGCATTTTTGTAGGAAAATATTTTCATTATAGTAAATCAAAAGCCCGGCCCTCATCGACTTCATTCTTTGGCTACCTATAGGAGTTACTAGGTAGCCCCCATGGAAATTTCATAATTATATAATTCGTTCAATGGCAAACCTTAAAGCATTAAATTAAACTAATAATGAGTTAGACTAGATGATTATATGTTTATTTCAACGATGACAACTGTGTCTGCTGCTATATATCTTTATTAAACTCGAAGGACTGTCTCTTAATCCATGTATAGTACGTGGCGGATTAACAAAATATACTAAGTCATATAAATTGTAACGTACATTAAGGAACCAAGAGGTATTTAATAAGAAACTATATATATAGTTAGAAAAGGAATATTTTTAACTTGCTTATAGCACATCTACAGAAAAAAGGAATGTATAGTATTATATATGAGTAGTTTAATTAAGAAGATTGTTACGCCATCTTTTGTTAACGCAGATCGTCCCCCGGCAACCGGTCCTCTGACACCCCAATGTGACGCAGGAAGCACCGGAAGCAGCGGAAGCAGTGGCCATAGTAAGTGTCCACGGCCACCCAAATCAGGGCAACATCCATTACCCATGCATACATGGTGTGGGTGGGTATAACTATTTGCATTAGTTCGTTGCTGCATTTTTGTAGGAAAATATTTTCATTATAGTAAATCAAAAGCCCGGCCCTCATCGACTTCATTCTTTGGCTACCTATAGGAGTTACTAGGTAGCCCCCATGGAAATTTCATAATTATATAATTCTTTCAATGGCAAACCTTAAAGCATTAAATTAAACTAATAATGAGTTAGACTAGACGATTATATGTTTATTTCAACGATGACAACTGTGTCTGCTGCTATATATCTTTATTAATCTCGAAGGACTGTCTCTTAATCCATGTATAGTACACGGCGGATTAACAAAATATACTAAGTCATATAAATTGTAACGTACATTAAGGAAACATGAGGTATTTAATAAGAAACTATATATATTGTTAGAAAAGGAATATTTTTAGCTTATAGCACATCCATAGAAAAAATGAATGTATAGTATTATATATGAGTAGTTTAATTAAGAAGATTGTTGCGCCATCTTTTGTTAACGCAGATCGTCCCCCGGCAACCGGTCCTCTGACACCCCACTGTGACGCAGGAAGCACCGGAAGCAGCGGCCATAGCAAGTGTCCACGGCCACCCAAATCAGGGCAACATCCATTACCCATGCATACATGGTGTGGGTGGGTATAACTATTTGCATTAGTTCGTTGCTGCATTTTTGTAGGAAAATATTTTCATTATAGTAAATCAAAAGCCCGGCCCTCATCGACTTCATTCTTTGGCTACCTATAGGAGTTACTAGGTAGCCCCATGGGAATTTCATAATTATATAATTCATTCAATGGCAAACCTTAAAGCATTAAATTAAACTAATAATGAGTTAGACTAGACGATTATATGTTTATTTCAACGATGACAACTGTGTCTGCTGCTATATATCTTTATTAAAGTCGAAGGACTGTCTCTTAATCCATGTATAGTACGTGGAGGATTAACAAAATATACTAAGTCATATAAATTGTAACGTACATTAAGGAAACAACAGGTATTTAATAAGAAACTATATATATAGTTAGAAAAGGAATATTTTTAACTTGCTTATAGCACATCCACAGAAAAAGGAATGTATAGTATTATATATGAGTAGTTTAATTAAGAAGATTGTTGCACCATCTTTTGTTAACGCAGATCGTCCCCCGGGAACCAGTCCTCCGACACTCTACCCTTAGGCCTACTTTGGCAACAGGGCAACCCAGAGGGATCCCTGTGATTTTCCTGGGCCAAAAACCCACGAGCCAATCTACCCTGGGACAATCCGTCGCGCACTTTGGAAGCCCATCCGCGCCGGGCTCGAAGCCCGCTTCCCCTCCTTTTCCACGCGGAAGGAATCCACTACTCCTTAGGCTGGGAGGGTTTCCCCGACTCGTCGCTCGCTCACAACTCGCGACTCGCGAGGCTGCCCAGGCACGAGGCCGCCGCCACCCCAGCATCCGGCCGCCGCCACCTCGGCATCCCATCGCTGCCGCCCCTCCGCCGCCTCGGCATCCCGTCGCTGCCGCCCCTCGGCCTTCTCATCGCTTCGGCTCACGCCAACAGTGAGCACGCCTCAACATCTCTGTGCACGCTAGGGTTTCGGGTCTCATCCTCTCTTCTCTTTCTTGTAGATCCCGGGGTTGCCGCCGCCACCTCAACGCCCAGCTACGTGAAGCTGATCCAGTGCCACCGCCGCCCGCCGACCGGACTGCACCGGCTCAATCTCCACTGCTCCGTGACTGCCCCTGCCTGGCCGCCTTGCCTCGTCCCAAGATCCAGTGAGTCCTTCCTCCCTCCTCCTTGTCCCTCCCAAGTTTGAGCTTCTGCGACTTGGATGTGTACCTTTTACTCATTAGATGTGCTTGTAGTAGCATGCTGAGAATATCATGTTTTGTCTGATGGTTAAAGAACTGCCTTAATTAGCAGTGCCTGCGACTTGGATGTGCTCAGCGATGCTGTGCATGCATGGGGTTTATTTAGACTTTTAATACTTGTTTTAATCAGAAGTATTAATGAGTAGGTGCTGATGTAAGTGCTGCCTAGATGATTAGGTGCTGCTGTAGAGTGCTATAAATATGATTAGGTGCTGCTGTAGAATGTTATAGAAAATGATTAAGTACTTCTGACTTTTTTAGACTTTTAATACTTGTTTTCTCTACTTTTAATACTTGTTTTCTCAACTTTTTTAGACTTTTAATACTTTGAATCTGCCCTTCTAATACTTGTTTTCTCTACTTTGAGTGCTCTCCTTTTCTCTAGTTGATTTGAATTGGTAATATATATGTAATAATATAATTTCATATATGTAACACTAGATGGCTTCTTGGGAAGAGGTTGCTAGGAATTTTTTGTTGGAAGAGGAAGAAGAAGATAAGGAGCTATTCTTTGTTCTTCTCCCTGCTGTAATGCCCTTTCTCGATGAAGAGAAAACACCTGAGCATACCTCTTCTCTTCCTGGTGCTAAAAAGGTTAAAGAGATCCTCGAAGGACACGAGAATTGGTGCAAGGAAGAATTTAGGATGGAGGCTGAAATATTTAGAACTACAACAAACTTTCTCAGGGCCGAGAACTTGCTGCGTGACACACGTGGTATGAAGATTGAGGAGCAACTTGGTCTTTTTATGTTCGTGCTCTCTCATAATGCAAGCACAGAGAGGCTAAAGGAGTTTCAACATAGGGGTGAGACAGTGCATAGGAAAATATATGATGTCTTCAATATCATTCCAACATTAACCCAAAAATTCATCAGACTTCCGAATCCAAGCCACACACACATGAAGATTACATGTGACCCTAGATTTATGCCATTCTTTCAGGTCGGTTAATACATACAGTACACTTTCCTTAATACCATTCCTAAATACAATCCAAATCTTTAGTAATTTTTCTTACCTGCAGAACTGCATCGGCGCTATCGATGGTACGCATGTCCCAATCACAATTGGACAAGACAAGGCCAGTCCCTATAGAAATAGGAAGGGGACACTATCGCAGAATGTTATGTTCGCCTATGACTTCGACTTGAAGTTCACTTTCATCTCATCTGATTAGGAAGGATCCGCATCTGATGCAGGAGTGTTGCAATCTGCTCTTGGCAAGGGATTTACTGTGCCAGCAGGCAAATTCTATCTTGTAGACGGTGGATATGCAAACACACCATCATTCCTTGCTTCCTACCGAGGAGTTAAGTATCATCTCAGTGAGTTCCAAAGACGTGGCCAGAGGGGAAATGCATATGCCAACTACAAGGAATTGTTCAATCATCGGCATGCGATTCTTCGAAATCACATTGAGAGGGCCTTTGGGGTTCTCAAAAAGCGGTTTCCAATTCTGAAAGTGGGGACACATTACCCAATTGAATCTCAAGTTATGATTCCAGCAGCTGCTGTGTTTCACAACATCATTAGAGGGTTGAATGTGAGTGAAGAGTGGCTAGACATCCTACCTGATAATATCAACCCATCAAATTATGTCGACATGCCAGAGGGAGACACTAACTACCCAAGTGAGATGGAATCAAACCATGGAAATACCCTATGAGACCAGATAGCCCATCAGATGTGGGCTGCCTACAATGTGTAGGATAGTAGTGTTTGGAATGTAATTTATGAGTTATGAGTTATGTATTTCTGTAATACATTATGTGATGCAACATTCTGTAATAAATTCTCCAATACATTCTATAATATGTTATGAGTTATGTATTTCTGTGTGATGCAATATTCTGTAATAAATTCTCCAATACATTCTATAATATTTTATGAGTTATGTATTTCTGTAATTATTTCTTGTAGCAATGTCGAAGGCAAGGGATACATGGAACTCTAGATATGAGAAAGGGCTTGTTGACATTATGAGGGACCATGTGAACATCCCCTTGTTCAGGGGTCAGAATGGATGGAGTGGAGAGGGTTGGAGAAGTATCTCAGAGAAGTTTACCCAAATGTATCCTTTAGCACGCTTCACAAAGCAGCAGCTACAAGAGAAGGAAAAGGAGCTAAAGGGCAGCCGGAAGGCGATACATGTAGCGTTAAAGGATAGTGGTGTTGGTTGGAATGACTCATAGGCCATGGTCATTGCGGAACCGGAAAAATGGAAGAAACTGATCAATGTAAGATTTTTTCACTGAACCAAAAAATTGTTGCCATATTCTGGTTGCAAGTACTAACTATGCTGTTGTCTTGGTATTAAATAGGATAATTGAAAAATGGCTAGGTTCTAGAAGAAGCCGTTTCCTTTATATGAAGACTGTACGTCATTGTATGCTGGTATGTTATTTGAAACTTCTCTCTAAGGTTATGTAGCCTTATTGTTCTACTTGAGAGTAAAGCACCATCTAACTTGATAGTATGACTGTGCACTGCTTTCAGTTTAAGTTATAGTATGCCTGCACTTGAAGTATGATTGTGCACTATTTTTTTTGCATAGGAAGTGTTGCTACAGGAGATCTAAACTTCACATCAACTGAGCACTTGCAGCCTGCTCCTCTTGTTCCTATTGCTGCTCCAGCTGCTCCAGCTGCTCCAGTTGCTCCTGTTGCAGTGTCTGATAGCACAAGTCCAGGTGCTACTTTTGATGGGCTAGACGTCTCAAGTGCACGCAATGAAGCTCAGTCTACACCTTCCAATCAAGATTCTATGCAAGGAGCGAGTAGTGGGAGAAAACGTAAGCAGAGTCACATTGGTGCTGCTATTGATGGTTTTGTGCAGTTTAAGATGATGCAAACAAGTAAAACAATGGAAGCACTCAATGAAAAGAAGAAACAAGACGAAGCATTTTCAGTCGACAAGTGTCTCGATGAAGTTGATGCAATGGAACTTACTGATGTGGAGAAGGCGTATGCTATGAATATCTTCAAATCTGAGATTGACAGGGAGGTATTCATGAAAATGAAAAACAAAAATGTTCGTTTGATTTGGCTCAAACAGCAGATTAGGTAATGCTTGGCTGCCACTAGATTAGTTTACTTTGGTATGACTTAGCTGCTAATGCTTTTCCTTGTGCTTACTTACAGTGCTATCTGTGGAGGCAATGTTGGTGGAGGCAATATTGGCAGAGACAATGTTTGAATTGAGAAGATATCAGGTATATTATTTGAATTTGCCCTTCTATCTGGAAATTGATATGGCTCCAATGTGAAAATTGATACGGTCTGCTCTTGGCTGAATGGGCACTGTGATCTTGTATTGCCATAAATGTGTTGTCCTAGGACTAGTGCCCTCCTACTTCTCTTAATCAAAGGTTGCATGCTTGTTCTGCACTGCTCGGCTTGCATGAAGATGAAGTGAATCTTGTCTTTTCTTGAGATACATTCAGTTTAACCTAATATACTCTACTAGTTCTGTATACATGCCATGTATTTCGAAGGAAAGGCCATGCTACTAGTCTTTTTAGTCTGTCATACATGCCATGAAGAAAGAATTCAGGTGACTGCAGCCAAGCCATAACTAATATACTCTACTAGTTCTGTAACAGGATATCCTGTTTTTTTGACTTTGACATTACCAAGTATAATCTGTATGCTCATCTTTGTTCACCGCCTATCAGGTCTTGTAGTTTCCACTTTAATTATGTTTGGTGCCAGGAATCATAGCAAGCTCTTGCAGCTGCAGTTTTGCCTTAGTAATGCCAGGTTTCCTTTTTAAAAAATGTGCAGATTATGTTTTCATTGAATCATACAAAAAAACAAACTTAGTATGAAGTATAGCATTCCTCTTTTTTTCCTGTGACAGCAGTCTAGCCATGGTTGGTTACTTGGTTTCCTGAAGCTATCCAGAAAAGTAGTTGAACCAACTATTTTCACCCTGTCTTATTCATATCGATCTGTAGGTCATTTTCTTATTCATATATATACTATAGTATTGTTATTGTTTCCTGCTTTCTTTTAATTCTAGGAATCACTAGATAAACTTTGTTGGGTGTGCATCGTCTCTGTTTTAATGATAATGCAAGGCTGGGGTCTTAGGAATTGCTTCTAGTTATACGAGATACTTACTTGAGTACTTGACATACAACCCGAGTGACTATTGGAACTACACTGTCTCCACATGTTTTCTGAAACATCAGTAGATGGTGGAATGGTAGTGTGATGATGTAGCTTTATCATTACAGATAGCTGTTGGTGAGATATCTCCTCACAGTTCAAGATCTTCCATGATATGATATATGTGGTTTGCTATTTTTCAGTTAACTTCCATCCACCCACCAAACTTGCAGCTTTAATACAAAGTATTGCTCTATTTTGTTATTATTGAATGTGTAGCAAGCATGTCACTACACTGTTCTGCTGTGTATTCTTGTAACTCGCCATTTCCTTTGTGTTACTTGTAGAGGACTTGGCAGAAGCAACACATGATCAGAGAAAAATAAGTTTGTTCCCTTCTTCATCACAAGCATCTGAGAAAATGTTCAAGCCCATAGCGAGATTTGGCTCCTCCTGATTGTAAATTTTTATATACATGCACCTACTATTTGTCCATTTTGTTATGCTACAGGCATCTATGTAATATATATAATATTGGTGTGTATGAACCGGAGGACCATAATCTATTCTTGTGTAGAAGTTTATGGTCAAGAAATTAAATATCCTATTTTATTTTTTATCATCTGTCTAGATGTGTGGATGGAGATGACTACTGATATTTCTATGGAAGCCACATATTAGCTTTGATGGAAGATGGTACTAGTACTTGAATATAACTTCTGTATTAATAGACTAGCTTTGTTTCAGTTCAGTGCAGCAACAGCAGCTCTGCAGTGAACAACCTGTTGCCAAACGGCAACAGGGAAACCCCCCACGACGTGAAAATCACCCCTGGGTAGAGGCGGGAATCAGATTTCAAAAACTTTCCCCCGTCGGGGGTTGCTGTCCCTGGGCTAATCGGCACCTGTTGCCAAAGTAGGCCTTACGCTTTTATCGGCCCTAACCGCCCCGCGGGGAGCTATACCCGTGGCTCGTCGTACAGCAGTCACGACCCTATAGTCCCGTTGGGCAGGCATCACGATTGATGGGTCCTACGAGAAGCGAGCGGGCGACCCGCCGACGACAGCCCATCATGCTCCAACCGTCTACAGTTAACAGTTTCCTACCACGTGTCCTTTCTGGTGTCAGTGGGAAAATGGTTACATTTTTTTTCTCTAAATAAATGACCATTACTCACTCCTCAGGTGTCCGTTTTTAAATAAGTTTGCACTGCTAGCTGTGTTCCTTGCCTCAAGATCTACAAAGCTAGGTTCCATATTTGATACTGTATGTTTTAAACTGATATATATATATATATATATATATATATATATATATAGAATTGAATATATATTATTTATTTGTTACTTACGTACAAGCTGTATATGTAGCAGCTTATTTAGCCTTTTATAGATAACTAACAAATTGTGATGTGTGCTTCATATAACATTAATTATCATGTATGGACATTGATATGACAGTTCCTACTTCAATAACTTTTGCTGGCGCCCCTAATGTCACAATACACGTGTAAAAATGCGCTAGAGAATTGGCGTCTGTGACATCAACATCTCACAGACGTGTATTATGCGTCTCTGATGATTCCCATCAGAGACACGTCTTAAACAAAATATGCCTTTGAAGAAGGGTCATCAGAGACGCGCGCAGATAGCTAAAACATGTCTCAGGAGGGTCTTACCAGGGACGCATTTTAGCTATCCGCGTCTCTGATGAGGAATTACAAAAACAAAACAAAAGAAGAATAACCTCAGTGCCAAGGCTAGGAAACCAAATATTAGTAGTAAACAAATATATTACACATGCAGATTTGGACACACCAGATTCATTGACGGTAGCTACAGGTACATATCTATCACATACATACATATATCAATATATATATATATATATATGAATGACCACTATACACGTCAATAAACAAAATATGAACATGATCTGTATGGCAAAATTTTCTGTCCATTTCTCATACTGGGCTGCATTCTAAAACGATGTAGGAAAATTACCCCATTAGTTCCAACTGATCACATACATGCGCAACTACACACAGTACTGATATACATATGCACCAATATAATAAATTTTTAGCTAACTCCTGATTATGGTCTATGAAGGTTCAGGTGATTTTTTTTTAGGAAACAAGGTTCAAGTGAATTTCAATGTTCATATGCCGTGAAATACACAAAGAAATATGGCAAATCACACCATGGCTAACCATACACACTACCGGAAATGTCAACTTTGCCGAGTGTTTTTATGTTTGCCGAGTGTATTCTCTCGGGCACTCGGCAAACAAGTTCTTTGCCGAGTGCTGCGCTAAAAACACTCGGCAAAAAAAACACTTGGCAAAGAGGAGGTTTGCCGAGTGTAAAAAAAACACTCGGCAAAGATGGGGTTTGCCGAGTGTTTTCTTTTTTGCACTCGGCAAAGAACTAAAATATTTTTTCCGGGAAAGAAAGAGAAGAAAAAAAATGAAAAAAAAACTTTGGCGAGTGCCCAGATCTAGGACACTCGGCAAAGAAGTAAAATCGTTTTTCTGGGGATGAAGGAGAAGAAAAAAAATGAATTTTTTTTGCCGAGTGCCCAGATCTAGGACACTTGACAAAGAAGTAAAATATTTTTTAGAAAAAAAGAGAAGAAAAAAAATGAAAAAAAAACTTTGCCGAGTGACCAGATCCAGGACACTCGGCAAAGAAGTAATTTTTTTTTCTCGGCCGCACCGCCCCGCCTCCCTCCTTTTTCCCGCACCCGCACATCCCTCCTCCGCACTCCCTCCTCCTTCCTCCTCCACACCGCACCTCCCTCCTCCTCCTTCCTCCTCCGCACCGCACCTCCCTCCTCCGCACTCCCTCCTCCTCCGCACCGCACCTCTTTCCTCCTCCTTTTTCCCGCACCCGCACCTCCCTCCTCCTCCCTCCTCCGCACCGCCTAGCCTCCCTCCTCCTTTTTCCCGCACCCGTACCTCCCTCCTCCGCTCCCCCGGTGGCCAGAGCGCCCTTCTCCCCTGACGTGCTCCATCGGCGCTCGCTCCTCCCCCGAGCTGCTCCAAAGGCGGCCGGCGCGCCCTCCTCCCCCATCTCCTTCTTCGATGAGCGTGGTGGCCGGATCTGCCGCTGGTCGGTGGATCCACGATCGTGGTGGCCGGATCCGCGCCCATGGTGTCCGGATTCGCCGTAGGTGGGCGAATCCACCAAAAGTGCATCCGGATCAAGCATGCCCCGGCGGGAGGCCCCAGCTTCGGCACCGGCGGGAGGCCCCAACTTCGGCACCGGCTGGCGGGTGGGATGGAGCCACCACGGCGAGGATCCGTCGGAGAGGTGTCCTCCGGCGGCGGATCCGATGGGTTGGATCCCGGTGGCGGTGGATCCTTGGATCTGACGGCGGGCTCCATGGCGGCGGCCCCTCCCCTCCCCTTCTTCTTCTCCCGGTCGGCCGGCGACTGTGATGGTGGTGGTGGTGGCCGGTGCACCCTAGGCGTGGATGGTGGCGGCGGCGGTGCTGGAGGTGCGGGCGTGGATGGAGGCGTGCCTTTTTATTTTATTTTTTGAAAAAAAGTTTGCCGAGTGTTTTTTTTTTGCACTCGGCAACGACTTTGTCGAGTGTCCGACAAAAAACACTCGGCAAAGTCTGTTTGCCGATAAAAATTCGTCAAGTGTCATTTTCCGAGTGTCACACTCGGCAAATCTCCTGATTCCCGTAGTAACAGGGAAAGCTGAAACAAACATGGCCTTAACTTAGCTTGGGTCCCCTGATTTTATTTTCGCAAATGGGAATTAAGATCCTTTTGCATTTTGGCGCTCCTAGGGCAAGGAAAATTCCCACCCAACCAAATATCGGCTCATGTTTGAGACAACATAGGTCCATCCCTTTATTAATCTCTTCCGATCTGAACGTTCTTTCCGGCCAGCAACCCAGCAAAAAAAAAGTCCGAGCCATTCTCACTATGGCCCTGTTCGCTTGTCTTATGAGCCGTACTATTTCAGCGAACGAACAGTGTTTTTTTCTCACAACAAATCAGCGAACAGTACTTTCAGCCATTGTTTAAATATTTATCTAAAAATATATTGTCACATTGGTGCTCTGTATCAATCAACCTGGCTAGCCCAGACACAGCAAACTAATCACCGCCTATTCCCGCCTATGTTGTGGGGCGGCAATTTTTTCATTTATTTATTTCCCCTTAGCCATCGAATTGGTTCCACGTTCCTTAAAGCAAGTATAATAATTATCTTATAGCCAAGCAAATACTGATTGTGGAGGAGAAAAGAGAAAAGAGCTTGGCTCTCATGCAAGTACCAAGCTGGGCACGAAAGCATATACATATGGTGGGCCATATATTAAGTGAATGTGAGGAGGATTAGGAAAGAGAAGGTGGAATATGGATAGAATTAATAAAAAAAAAGTTTCTTATAGACAAATAAGATACCACTATTTTATAGCTTGACTCTTACAACTTGAACTAATAGCCTAACACTTGGCTATATTATTGGACTTGCTCTTAGGCCAATCTCAATGATGTTTTATGAGAGTTTTATGGGCATTAAATGTCCTGACATTGTTAGAAACTAATGCGAGTACTATAGTATATGTGACTGGGCTTACGCATGCATTATATTAATAAAGAGTTAGTTAGATAGTACATGTTTCGATGACAACAGTACAATTGTCTCTCGTGTCGTTGGGTCTTCTCTGCAATCAACTTCACTTTGACTTATTAATCACTAATGCTTGGGACCGACCTGTTGCTATGTACTCCCTCCATACTCGTAAAGGAAGTCGTTTAGGACATGATTGTGCTTACCAAGGAGTGATTAATTAGGGGGTACTTTTCCCTGTCTGCCCCTATTAAAAAACAGTTGCGGGTGCATTCCATATGAGAAACAATCATAGTTCAGACGGCTAGTGCAGCGAGGCGTTGGCCCTGAGGACCCGGGTTCGATACCTGGCAGGCGCCATTTTTTTGTTACTGGCTTGATTTTGCATGGCACTGTTTGGCCCTGCGTGTCGCGTGCGCTGTGGCTGCATGGTGCGCGGATTTGATTCTGCTGGGCGTGGTGCGTGCGCTGAGCCGGTTGAGCACGTTTGTGCTCGCGTTTGGGCGCGTTTCTGGCCGAATTGGGCGCCATGTTTTCGTTGGTTTTTCACATGCAAACATTTTTTGCGGTGGCGCCACGGAATTCTAATTTTTGCCGATAGCTCCGACGTTTGTGTTCCACCGTGCCTATTTTAACGGAGTCTTTCCCCCGGCCTCTTCTCTTTCCATTACCGTGCTTCATCTCCTCACTTTCCCTCTCTTCTCTTCACTACCGCATGCAATGGCTGATCCTAGAGTTGCTAGCTTTGATCTGAACGTTCGCTTAGAAGAAGATGACAACGGTAATCTCGCCTTCGATCTCAACGAGCCAATATTGGAGTCCGGCAACGACAATGGTAATCACCTCTCTTGTTTGAGTTTGGTGTTTCCCTCAAGCGCCATCTGTTCTGATTTTTTTTGTTTCATTTTTGGACAGGATTTGATTTGAACTTGCCATTAGATGAATATGGTGCGGTTGACTTTGATTACATACAAAACCTCGCTGGTAATTTTTTCTCAGTTTGTTCTTTCCTTTTTTGATTATTTTTATGTAATCCGTGGCTAACAAGAAGAATGTTCTTTTTTTTCTTTTAATAGAACAAGATGTTGAGGTTCCCGTTGAAGTACACCATAGAAGGAAGGACATAACAGAAGAAGTCACAAGACAAGTGTACCAAGCATTGTTGGCTAGAAACAAGAATGGGACACTTGGCAAGAAGGATACAAGAATTGTTGCCGATCAATTTGGAGTGCACATTCGGTCAGTTCAGCGCTTATGGAAGCGAGGTAAACACCAACTTGCACATAACATTCCTGTTGTGGTTGCAAGTAAAAAGAAGGGTAGATGTGGCCACAAGGCAGTCCCTCTTGATTAGGAACAATTGCGCAACATTCCTCTCAAACAAAGAATGACCATAGAAGATGTGTCTAGTAAACTTGGTATGAGCAAAGCTAGGATACAAAGGCATTTGAGAAAAGGTTTGCTTAGGCGTCACTCTAGTAGCATCAAACCATACCTCACAGATGCTAACAAGAAGACTAGGTTGAAGTGGTGTGTTGACATGATTGAGCAAGGTTTGCTTGGTGATCAAAGATTTAAGGATTTTCTTGATTTTGTGTTCATTGATGAAAAATGGTTCTACCTCTTTCAAAAATATGAAAAATATTACTTGCTACCCGAGGAAGATGAACCACATCGCACTTGATAACACAAGAATTACATCCCTAGGCTCATGTTCTTGTGTGTTTGTGCTCGGCCAAGGTTTAGGAATGGAGAATGTGTTTTTCATGGAAAAATAGGTTGTTTTCCACTTGTCACTTATGAACATGTTGTTAGAAGAAGTCACAATCGTCTTCGTGGAGAACAAGTAATCAAGCCAATTACTTCAATCACAAGAGAGGTGATTAGAGATTTCATGGTAAACAATGTGCTGCCTGCCATTCGAGCCAAATGGCCAAGAGAAGATGTGAACAAGACAATTTTCATACAACAAGATAATGCACCTTCCCATTTAAAAGTGGATGATCCTATTTTTAGTGAGGCCGCTAAGAAAGAAGGGTTTGACATTCGCCTCATTTGTCAACCACCCAATTCTCCGGATTTTAACATTTTAGACTTGGGGTTTTTTCGAGCTATTCAAGCTATTCAATACAACCTTCCCATTTAAAAGAAGGATGCAAAAACAATAAAAGATATAGTTCCAGCAGTCCAACAGGTAAATTGATCAATTGTTCACGTGTTCCATTGTTTCTTGAACAACTAATATACTCATTGATTGAATTTTTGAACACATGTTTTGTAGGCATTCTTAGAGTACTCTCCATGGAAAGCAAACAGGATTTTGTAACACTTCATAGTGTTTTGAGGGAAGCCATGAAAGTTAAAGGGTGCAACAAGTTCAAGATTCCTCACATGCAAAAAGAAAAACTAGAGAATGAAGATCGGCTACCATTGCAAATCTCTTGTGAATCTTCCTTGGTAGCCGAAGCAATTGCTAGCCTTCCTGTGGCAAATTAGAAGAAGAATATTAGAAGATGCAAGCATGTTAGTCTTTGCAGCATGCTGTAACACCCCTGGTGTTACGAGCTTGTTTAGCACCACGATTTAGGCCTAAGTAAAATTTTTGAAACAAGTTTCTCGGATTTTTTATTTAAAGCGTACTTGACGTGATGAGTGAATCCTGTGCGACTTAATTTTGTGGACTCAAATAAACGCCCAAGTTAAATTACTCAGTGCGTAAAGATATTTAGGAATACCGAACGACGATGCTAGCGAACGGTTGTTCTGTCAGATTAAGCATAAAAAGCAACTTTTATAAATAAAATAAAATCTATTAATAAATAGAACGATATATATATACTCACGGGTTTATTTTGATAAGCAGAGAGAGCGCAGCAGCTTTGTATATTTTTCCTGGCGTATTGCGTACTCGTTGCATGGCAATTATTCACCGTCTCGTTCTAGTCGTGGCTCTGCACCCCGGCACGTCCTTTTACTTATGTCCCTGTCTTTCCCTCCATCGTTGCGTCGTGTCTGAAATTTTAATTGGAGCACGGGCTCTGTCGTGCCCGCGTCCCCACTCGAAATCAATCACTAGATTTACTCGCGTCGCGCCGCGCTATCAAGTCGATTGCTTGCTCTTTCTTTTTCCATGTCTGCTTCTGTGCCGTGCCAGCACCACCACTGTGACAGCGCCGCCCGTCCCTTCCTCGCATCACGCGCCGTGGCCACAGTCGCTGCTGACCGTGCTGCCCTGCGACACGTTCCCTCGGTGGCAGCGCCCATCGCCACCCCGCCGTCGTCTGCGCCGACCGCCTGCTGCCCGGGGCCGGTGATGCGCCCCATCGCCACAGCGGCCCGCACCTACGGCCCTGACGACCACTGCTCCACTCCACCCCCACGATCCGCTCCACCTTCGTGCGCGAACCGCCCCAGCCTCACCGCGGTGCGCCCTCACCGCGGTGCCGCCCAGTCCCGAGCGTCGGTGCACGTGGCCGGGGCACCTTGCTTCTGCACTGGCCGAGCCGTGTCCTCTAGCGGGTGCGCCCGGCATCGGGCAAGCTGTGAAGCCGTTTCCCCACCACCGTCGACCAGTGCACGGTCCGATTCTGCCACCGATCGGTTTTTCCCCTACTGCGCTCTGTTTTGAGGAGAAGAAGGTGAGGAAGAGCAAATACAAGTCTTTACCGGGTTCATTTCGCAAAAGCGCTAGACTCGTAGATTCGCAATTAAGGGCGTAGTTAATTTCAGGTAATCTCAGGGGCCTTTTCGTGAATGTGTCGTCGTCTTGCCCTGGCCACGTGGGCCGGCCTGCTAGCGCCGGACTGCGGTCCACCTTCCGTTTGGGCCACGCTCGCCGCGTCGCGGGCCATGGCCTGTGGCCGCGCGCGCGCCTCGCCCCGACTGGGCCGTGCATTTGCATGGTCCGCCGACCTCCTTTGAGCTGCGCGTGCGCTGTTCTCCTGGGCTGCATTGGTCCGCCTACGCTTGGGCCACGCCATGCCTGGGCCGGCCGTATGCCACCCGCGTGCCCGTGGGTCGGTCTGCCGCGCTGGCCCTCTCGGGCCCCGTTTCCCCGCCTGGGCTGCCGCATCCTTGCTGTGCCGCTATGCCGCGCCTGGGTGTAGGCCGCGCGCGTCTATGGGCTGCTGGGCTAGTTAGTGGCCGCCGGCCCTATCCATTTGTGAAATGTTTTTCTAAAATCGGTTTCTAGTTTAAATTGTAAAATCAATATAAATGGTATCGGAATCCAAAAATGGTAAAACCAATTTTATTAGTCTCCTAAAATCATGATATACCTGTTAGTATATTTTGATCACATAGTTTGATAATATTCTTAGAAGCAATATAATTAATTTGAGGTACTTAATATGGTAAAATTATAAACTTGTAGGAATTGTTGTGATAAATTGGTAATAGTGTTGAATCTGAAATTTGTACAGTAGGCTCCTAGCAATATTAGGTACTCACTGTAATTTTTGTAGCTCCAAAATAATTAGTTTGCTAAATAGATAATGATGTCCTATTGCGAATAAAGATTTAATTGATAGAATAGAAATAAAGAAACACATCGGGTTTTGTATAACTAAAACATTGGTTGGGAAGTAACGTCTTATTTGACAACATGGATATGTAGACTGGCGTTAGAGCTATCTCGTTAGCTTGTGAGGCGTGATCGGATTTCTAAGCATTTCTGCTGTCGTTGATTATTTACATCTATGCATTTGCATCAATGCATATCATATAGGTACGATAATGGGTCAACAGATCAATTGAAGGATGATTGGGAATCCAAAGATGATGTAATGGTATTCTCTCCAGGAGATGATGCAATGGGATTTCTATTCAGATGATGGTGGATGATCTGAAGATGCAGATACTAACTTTTTAATATATATCTTACCCAGGCAAGCCCCGGTGTATAACCCCTACTTTTCTACAGTTTAAATTATATTTGTGCATTAAGTTTTAAGGAGTTGAATGAAACCCACTTGCATATATATCTGTATCCTATGAGTCTTACTAGTATAATAGGATCGTGTAGATTGCTATGCTACAGGACTCCGGTACAAGTTGAGCGATGGCTGTCACTCGCGAGAGATAGGAAATATATTATTGGGTTATTATCACTTGGAATATATAAAAATGGTGGAAAGAAAAATGGTGACCGGGCAGGGATATGGTTTGGGTATTGGTGGGTGTAAGAGGTTCTGTCACCGTGGACGTGGGGCATGGCTTAGTTACACTGCTTTCCCTGTCCGTGTCGATTAAGGACCGTCCGTTGCATAAGACTCTAGGCAAGTCACAGACTTATTATCCCGAGCACATACATGTGTATGGGCGCTTGGAAGACTTGTTGCTCCCTTGTTGTGGATCCGGCTCTTTCCAGACCGACTGTCAGGGTTTTGTTTTGGTGGAGGAGGTCCTTGCACCGCACTAAGTCCGGGACTCAGGGGCGGGGGCTTGGAGTCCTAGTTTGGACGGGGACCTGGACACCCAGGACAGCAGGGTGATGGGTTGGTCCTGCTTGTGTCCGGGGTACAAGCGGGGCGTGCGTTTTCGGGGTACCCAGCTGGGGGCATTGATTCGCGAATCGCCGGGAAATCCGGTATGGCTTGTCTACGGCCTAGCACCGTAGTAATAACTGAAGATGAAAGATGGAAGATGGAAAAAGGAAATCTAATTGCTTACCACCTGCTTGAAAGTAGCACATGTGCTTACATAGAATGGTTAGTTAATGAACCAATGTGGCTATTAATAAAAATCGAATATAAGGACGCACGCTTAGTAATGCTCCTGCAAATGTAATAAACCCACAAGCCAGATAGCCTTGCATATCCTTGGAGTCTTTTCTTTCCTACTGTCGGGTATGTCTTGCTGAGTACAATTGAGTACTCAGGGTTTTATTCCCCCTGTTGCAGGTGACAGGTGGATGCTAGAGCTAACCCTTGTGTGTGGATACCTCCTGGTGGGCTCAGCGAGGATTCCTTTACACTGCGATCGTAGTTGTTATTTATAACTCTCACCAAATGTTTTTATAAATGAAAGTTTTGTAATCTGTTGTCATAGTTTACATATCAATGTTTCACCATGCCATGAATAGATAATTATTTCCGTTGTAATTCTGATCACGTGTTTATACTCCGCTTTTATATTAAATTGTTCATAACTCTGATAATATGATTACATTTCGCTGTTATAATAATAAATGTTATACTCTGATGTACATGTAAAGTGATGTAAGAAATGGTTAAGAATGATGTAAGCTTTATTCTCTCATTTGTGATCCTGATGAAACATGTGGATTTTCAGGTTTTCCCCTGGGGTGTGGCCGACGGAACCGAGTAATTTAGTGTTCTCCCTTGGGTGCTTAGTGTCTAATGGAAGACGAGCGCCCCTTGGAGGCATTAGATTAGGTGGTTCTACCACACATGCTAGCCGAAGCAATTGCTAGCCGAAGGAAGAATATTACTAGCAAATTAGTTTTTGCATGCCTGTTAGGTCGACTGAATGAGACATGTACCTTACTGTTCTTTCTTTGCATCTTGCTTCATCTTTGCATCTTCCAACTTCTTCATATTGTAGATCTCGTCCAACTTCTTGATAACGTGCTCAGGAAGAAGTATTGTGTCACCATACATTTGAAGCTGCTCCACATTAGGAATGTAGAGCTCACAATCAATTTTTTCTATGCCATCAAGTATCCATGTTGTGAGATCATAGTCTCTGTGTACAATACCACAACGTGCACACCTGCTAGCTTCGTGGCGAGCTTGGTAGCAGCCTTCGTCGTTGTTGTCGGCGTGGAACGTGCCGCAGAGAGCACACAAAGACTCTGGCATCACCTCGACGGAGTCCGGCACCACGTCGACGGAGTCCGGCGCCATCTCGACCGAGTCCGGCACCATCTCGACCGAGTCTGGCGCCATCTCGACCGAGTCTGGCTCCATCTCGACCGAGTCCGGTGCCATCTCGACTAAGTCCAGCGCCATCTCCGAGGCCAGCGTCATCTCCGAGTCTGGCATCATCTCCGAGTCCAACGTGCACACCTGCTAGCTTCGTGGCGAGCTTGGTAGCAGCCTTCGTCGTCGTTGTCGGCGTGGAATGTGCCGCAGCGAGCACACAGAGACTCTGGGATCACCTCGACGGAGTCCGGCACCACGTCGACGGAGTCCGATGCCATCTCGACTGAGTCCAGCACCATCTCGACCGAGTCCGGTGCCATCTCGACTGAGTCCAGCGCCATCTCGGAGGCCAGCGTCATCTCCGAGTCTAGCATCATCTCCGAGTCCAACGCATCCTCCATGGCGCGAGCGACCTCCATGGCACCGGACTCCATGGCGCGAGGAAGGAAGGGAACGTGTGGCGAGCGGCGAGGAAGGAAGGCGCGGCGCGAGGGCGACGAAGACGTGCGGCGAGCGGTGAGGAAGGAAGGCGTGAGCGAGCGTGCGGCGCGAGGAAGGAAATTGAAGCGACCGTGCGGTGGCGAGTGAAACGAAGAGGCGAGATCAATGCGGTGGATTGCGAGCGCGTGATTACTGCAGACGGAAGCCGAAACGCAGGGGCAATCGCATCCAACTCCTCCCCTCCGAGCGTGCGACGACATCCTTTGAGAAAACGGGCCAAGTGCCAAGAACGTCTTCCTTTATGAGTACGGAGGGAGTATGTTTATTAAAATTGATTGTATCTTAATCTACATGCGGCGTCATGTAAATATTGTTGCGTACTATAGTAGTTATTACATTAATAAAAAGTGATCTTTAGGAAAACCATAGTTATATCTAATAACTGTAGAAAAAAGAATCTTTACAAGTTTTAACACATACACTTATGTTTGTTCCACCATCTTTTATTTGTCAAATATGCAGATGATGCCACTGGATCCAGTCCTCCGACACCCCACCCTAAGAACGTGCCGGAAAGTCATAGGTGTATCTCGTACGCTGCTATGAAAGGGAATCGCGGGCGCCCATGATCCATCGAGGCCCCCGGCCAGGACAAGTCTAGGTCGTCGTGCAGACAGATGTACCAGAAATCGTCTTTATCATTTTTATTATTTAATAAATAAATAAATACACGTGCATTGCACGAAAAAATATTATCACAATAATGTTAGTATGCATGTTGTTAGAATGTAAACGTGCCACGGAACTCCTGGCTCATGGGCTTAGCGTCCCGGCTCCCCACCACGTCTATATGTACACACCACAATAATCGGGTTGTTCGACGTATGTCGATGTGTGTACCTCCGATGGCTTAGGCACTCATAACACAAGCAGTTTATCATGGTTCGGGTCTCTAAGTCCAATGTCCAACAGTGGTGTTCTTCATGTTTAGAATGCTCAATCGACTTATTACAATGGAGAAAGAGAGATCGAGATGTAAAGGGTAGCCCTGTGCTATGCTAGTCTACGGTTTGATCCGTTGGGATCCGATCCTTTCTATAGGAGCCCATATCCGGCCTTAAACCCCGGAGGGCCATGGGGATACAAAATGTATGGTTTCTCCTAGGGATTCTCACCCTATGTTTCAGTCTTCTCCTTCATGCGCTAGCGCTCCTGGTTCTCCTTTAGGCGCTAGTGCCTAGAGCCCCCTACATTTAACTGCAATATGACTAGACTCCATGCAACTATAGCAATATATATCACCCTTAACTGAAATTTCTCTCCACAACAAGCAATCCACTTATAGCATGACCTATGTACATACGCAATAACAGCAGAAAAACCAAACATATGCGCTTCTTTGGAAACACCCATTATATTTAATTTCCCATGTGGAACCCTCAATTCCATCGAATCCCCATGGGGAATGACTGATCCAAAGGAGCCCATAGGGGATGTTTGGATTGCCAAGGCAGCGCCACCTTTGTCAAACGCCTGGGAGAGAGTGTGGCGCCAAGCAAAACTATGTGGAACAACGAAAAACACTACTACAGGAATCAATTTGCGCAGCGTGGCCAAAATGGGCTCCGTGGCGGGCACCTCTTTTGCCCGCCACGGTTAACCGGTGGCCGGCTAGCGAGGCCGGCCACCGAGGCGCCCGCTGCGGGAAAATGGTTTACGGCGGCGGGCCACCTTATTTGCCCGCCGCAGGAAATCATTATTTACCGCGGCGGCAGTATGAATCACCCGCCGCGGTTAATATGATGTACCGTAGCGGGCTCTTTAAACTGCCCGCCGCGGTAAAGAGTTCATTTCCTGCGGCGGGCGCTTTATATTGCCCGCCGCGGTAAAGCCTGTACAAATAATCACCGCCGCCCCTTCGTCTTCTCCACGGGTCTTCCTCTCTCTCAAACTCATGGGGGAGGTTCTGCCCTAAAATTTGAAGAAATTTTTGATTTGAGTTGAAGGGCTTGGATTTGAGGGAGGAGGACATCATAAGAGGTTCATAAAGGCTCCCCCTCTCTCCTTCCATCCTCTCTCTCTATTTCCATCACCTAGAGTTCTCTCTAGATCTATATCTAGATCTAGATCAATTTTAATGGAAAAATGATGTCATGTATTTCTTTAACCTTAGATTCATCATAGATGCATGCTTCATCTTTCACATCGTTATTTCCTCTCTTTTTCATGATTTTGGACGTAAAAATCATCAATTTCTCCTAATTCTTCTTTATTTGTTGATTGTGATGGATAATGTTCGCAGGTATGATGGATAGGTCGGAATGGATGTACCGGATCGATAGAGTGAATGATCCGCGGTACCTCTTTGAATTAAGGAAGTTTATTGCTGCTGGTAAAGCTCACCGTGAGAGACTGAAGCGGATGACAACCATATGTCCATGTTCTCGTTGCAAGAACCTAAAAGCCCACCGAGACAGCAAGGTGCAAACTCATTTGATCATGTATGGTTTCGTCGAGGGCTACACCATCTGGACATTTCACGGCGAAAGAGTTGGTGCGAGTGGCGATGCATCTGGAGTGAGCTCTTCGACGCCGACGACGACAGCACCATCGGTGAATAAAGATCTTTTAGGAGCACCCGGCTCCTCATCATCTTCAGCAGCAGCTGCGCCAGCCGACAGTGACAACAGTTGTCGTGATTACATCATGGTGGATGATCTAATGCAAGACATGGCCGACGAAGCCGGCAACGGTGGGGATGGTCAGGATACTGTGAGCCAACCCAAGGATGTGCAGCTTGTTGAAGATCTAGTCAAACATTTCGATGAAGACGACGTTGTGTTGGGTTGCCCAAAGTGGTTGGAGAATTTCAGAGAGTTGAAGCAGGCGGCAGTTGATCCTCTCTATAAGGACTGCGGCAATTGTCCAAAGGAGTGCACGGTGCTCCGTTTTAACCTCCATATGTTGATGTTGAAGGCTCGTCATGGTTGGTCTGACACTAGCTTCAATGAGTTGTTAAGCTACCTTGCCACCACGTACCCAACGGCTAACAAGGTGCCCGCCAATACTTATCGGGCCAAGAAGCTGATCCGGCCAGTGGCGATGAAGCTTAGAAAGTTTGATGCATGCCCTAACCACTGCATCCTGTATCGGGGCAATGAGTATGAGAATTTGATGAGTTGTCCGCACTGCGGCTTTAGTCGGTACAAGAAAAATGCTGGTTGTCGCGTGGATGCAGAAGACGAGGGAGGCTTGCGGGGTGGTCAGAAGAAGAACAAGAAGGGGGCAAAGAAGAGCAGTGTGGCCAAACAGATCTTGGCTCAGCAGGACGATGAAGAAGAGGGTTACACGCACAGGAAAAGTCCAGCACTGTCGGTGTGGTACCTGCCCGTGACCGATCGCCTGCGTGCAATATTCGGGAACCCGGACGATGCCAAGCTCATGTCCTGGCATGCATCAGCTAACCGCCTGAACGACGATGGCAAGCTACGGCACCCATCCGATGGCAAGCAGTGGAAGGATTTCGATGAGGCCTACCCAGAGTTTGGCAAGGAGCCTAGGCATGTTAGGTTCGCGCTAAGTACTGACGGGATGAACCCGTTCGGTGAGCTTAGCAGCTCGCACATCACTTGGCCCATCGTGCTCACCATGTACAACCTACCTCCCCATCTATGTCAGAAGCGTAGGTACCTTATGCTGACCATGCTTATCTCCGAACCGAAGTAGCCCGGCAACGATATAGATGTGTTCCTGGAGCCGTTCATGGAGGAAATGAAGATACTATTTGATGTTGGGGTCCAGATGGTGGATGCATCCCGCAAGGAGAAGTTCACACTAAAAGCAATCATCTTTGTCACCATCACCGATTACCCCGGTCTCTTCTCACTGTCGGGGCAGATCAAAGGGAAGACCGGCTGCGTAATTTGCATCGACGGGACCTGCTACACTTACCTTAAGGGATCCAATAAGATGGTGTACACGAGGCACAGACGGTTCCTCGCAAAAAATCATAGGTATAGAAGAAGTATTATGAACAAATACTTTGACAATCAGGACGAGCCGCAGCGTGATCAACCGACGCAGACTAGTTGGGGGACAAAGGTGTATGAGATGGTCAAGGACATGGATCAGGTGGAGTTTGGAAAGAAGAAGAAGCCGCCTGAAGAGGGGAGCAAGCAGACAAGGAAGCAAAAGCGGGACCAGACGGAGGAAGTCCCCGCCGCCGTTCCTTTCAAGAAGAAGTCAATTTTCTTCAAGTACCTGTCGTATTGGAAAACACTGAATACACCCCATGCCATCGACTGCATGCACCTAGAGAAAAATGTCTTCGAAAGCACGATCGGTGTCCTGCTGGACATCTAGGGCAAGACAAAGGATGGTATCAAGTCACGGACGGATCTTGTCAATCTAGGCATCAGGCCGGACCTTCACCTGGGACCGCCTTAGAACGGTAGAGTCGATATCCCGGGTGCGGCCTGCAACCTAACGCAAGACGAGAGGACGGCTTTTCTTAAGTTGCTTAGGGGTATCAAGGTGCCGACTGGTTTCTCTTCCAACATCAAGAGCCTGGTCTCCATGAAAGACCTCATAATGACCGGCTACAACTCACACGACTGCCACATCATGCTTACCAATTGCGATTAGGGCAATCCGTCCAGAGTACGTGAAGATGTTCATCACATGGATGTCATACTTCTTTAATCGCATCACCCAGAAGGTCATTGATAAGGCTGAGCTGCCTGCCCTGAAGGAGTTCATCGCGGAGACCCTTTGCCAGCTCGAGATGTGCTTTCCACCATCTTACTTTGATATTATGCCACACCTAATGATGCATATGGTCGATTAGATCCATCAACTAGGCCCCATGTACCTACACCAGATGTGGACGTACGAGCGGTTCATGTCCACCCTCAATAGATACGTCCATAACCGCGCTTACCCGGAGGGCTCTATGATCGAGGCATACACAACGGAGGAGGCCGTGAACTGGTGTATGAGGTACATAAGAGATGGGAGGGTGATTGGGCTGCCTGTCCATCACCACGAAGGCAAAACCTCAGGGATGGGGTGCACAGGCCGAAAAGTGCGCACCGATGTGGCAAACCGAATGGTGCAAGAAGCTCATTACAGCATCCTTCATCAGTTAGTGAGCATGGAGAAATATATTGAAAAGAACCTGGAAGAGATCCGCGCCGCTAATGATGGACAACGCACGGAGGCATGGTCCAGAACCATCACAAAGAGCAATTTCATAGAGTGGATCAAAGAGCAACACATACCCCTTGAAGGATGCCCTGATAAAGATACGGAGACCGTTAAGAGGCTTGTGTTAGGCCCATCCAGCCAAATCACCACGTGGCAAGGGTACGACATCCAGGGCTACAGGTTCCACATGAAAGACAAGGACAAGAAGAGCTCGGCACAGAACTGCGGTGTTCGATACGAGGGCGAAGAAGAGTACACAGGCCAGAGGAGGCAATACTATGGGCAAGTCGAAGAAATATGGGAACTTGACTACGGCCAGAACCTACGCATAACCGTCTTTCGTTGCCAGTGGGTCAAACCGAATGCGGTTGCAGTGGATAGTTATGGGCTAACCATCGTGGACCTCAAAAGTATCGGCTACAAAGATGACCCGTGGGTACTAGCAACCAATGTCACACAAGTGCCCTACTATATATATGCAGAGGACCCAAAAAGGCATGTGGTTGTGTCTGGAAAGCAGCGGATTGTGGGAGCTGATGGGGTGCAGAGTCCCGAACAATACAACAACTACGCAGAGCTCGAGCTTTTTACCGATCATCCAAAGAAGATCAAGGCCGTCGAGGACCGATTCAGCAAGTCCAGGATGATGTCGTGGGCCCGCCCCGATGGTGAGAAGAGGACGGTGAAAGCACCTGCACCAAAATGATTTATGTATCCCAGAGACATATATATATGTAATAATGTAGTGGACTCTATATGTATCCCAGAGACATATATGTAATAATGTATCCCAGAGACTCTATATGTAACAATCCCAGATACTCTATATGCATGCATCAATCTACTACCACTACTCTACTACTACTACTAGTACTACTACTCGCTCTACTACTACTACTACTACTCACTCTACTACTACTACTACTCGCTCTACTACTCTAATACTACAACAATCTACTACTGAATCTACTACTACTACTCAATCTACTACTCTAACTGATGCTACTGAAATCCTGAAATATTGAACTACTACTCAATGCTACTGAACTGCTGCTACTGAAATCCTGAACTGATGCTACTCAATGTTGACAATCTTTACCACGGCGGGCATATAACAGAGCCCGCCGCGGTTAATAGATTAACCGCGGCGGGCAACGTAACCGCCCGTAGCGGTAAACATTTCCCGCGGCGGGCTATTACGTTGCCCGCCGCGGTTAATCGCAACCTATATAAGCCGTCCCCACCCTCAAAATTCTAAGTCTTTCACGCAGTTCAGTTTGACCCCGAAGGGCTACCAAAATCTCATGCCGCCGCCGCCATCTCCACCGTCGATTGAGCTCCTCCACGCACCGACCCCCGCCCCCGTTCTCCTCCCCGTGCCCGGTCCACGCCCCCGTCCTCCTCTCCCTTGCCCGAGCCCCGCCCCCGTGCTCCTCCGGCGCCCCGTCACCGGAACCCTAGCGCCGGCCACTGAGAAGTCTCGCACCGCCGCCGAGCTCCTCCACGCTGGGCCCCGTCCCCAGAACCCTTGCTCCGGCCGCCGAGCTCCTCCGCGCTGGGCCCCGTCCCTGGAACCCTAGCGTCGGTCGCCGACACCGAGGGCCGCCGTCGCCCCCGCTGACCTTGGTCGACCACACCGATGCATTTTGTGCTTTTTTCTCAATAGTTCATCAGGTAATTTTGTGCTTTTTTGAGTCCTGTTAAGCCCTGCCTCCAGTATGACCTAAGCAGCAGGCAAAGTTGCTATTACCCAATGGTCAAGACCCATGGAGTCATGGACCATGTTGGATTGGGTGATCTAGTCTCTATTTTGCCTTGGTTTGTGGGGAACCTTGATTTTCTGTGTGAGATCACAGGCACAGGCCATTTGCAGGACTGTCCTCTCCTCTGATAACACATGCATGGTATTGGTATGTATGGTCATGGAGTTGGAGTGGATAGGAGGAGAGTTGTTGAGGGAGGCAAAGCAATCAGTCCTACAGTACAATTTTTAGAGAGAAGGAAGGGGAAGGAGGCACAAGGACATGCATGAGCTTGCTGCTTTGCCTGCCTCTCTTGCTTGTCATTGGCAGTTTGGCATTGCCAATTGCCATGATGGCCGGGCTGGGGGCATATGAGCAGTCCTTTTACTCACAGCACAGGCCGTGCCATTTGATGTATGCCCCTCATCTGGGATCTCATCTGGGGTGAACTTTGCCATCCCCATCGACACTGTGGTACAGTCGGTACCGAGCCTAATAGTATACGGGACCTCTGTGAGCAACAGGTTTTAACTCTATTGTACATTAATCCACTACCTACACTCTACTACCTACACTCTACTGTCTACTGCCTACACTCTATAGCTTGATGCAAATTTTTTGATTTGTGAAAGTTTTTTGAGATGGCTAGCTACTACTTATCCCCTTACTGGTACTCTACTGCTTGATGCAAAATGGTACTTGTATTACCTATTTCTCTCTACCACTGTTGTCTTACTACTGCTGCTACTCTGAATTCAACTGAACTGCTATACTACACTTGGTGAATTTTGAACTGCTATACTACTGATCTATGATGCTTTTGGTGAACCGTAGCATTTGAACCGTCACCTTGTTCTCTATGTAAGTGATGAATTGCGAGTTTCACATATCACCTGCCTTTGAATCGGTCAAGACTACTTATATATGCCACGATGGCTTGTCCTTGTAGGTTGATGGCCTATATATCCAAGGAACTAAAACTTGATGTTATCTATCTATCTCCAATGCATATTGCTCAAAGAGTCATCATTGGTTACCACCTAGATGACAATCATCCAACCATGAAAGACTTGACCAAGCGACAGAGAGAGGTGCACAGGAAGAAACTGATGGACAATGAGAAGTTGAACATTTCAAGGTACATACTAGGAGCAATGAAGAAGATCAGGAGAAATGGGTGTATCGTAGCTGCCTACCACTTTGGGTAAGTCGAAGACATGCCTGTAGAGATAAGTGGGTAGCTAGCTAGTATTATTATTTCTCGTCGTAACCTGTATTTTGTTTCAATGGCGCAGCCAAGGCCTCGAGGGTCACTGGGTTGCATTTATCATCTACCCTCAGGATGGCAGGGCCTGCGTATTTGATTCGTTGAGAATGCCAAACTTAAAAGGGTACAAGGCCTTTGAAGATTGCCTCAGAGTGTAAGTGACTGAACTGTCTTCTCATATGCGTTCTAATGCTCTGCCTAATACTAGTACATTTCGTATAGCGCTTATAAGGAGTACGTGAAGGATCCTGAATGCTATGATCGAAGAACAGAGAATTTTAAGGCTAAGCATAAGAACCGCATCAAAATCAGACGCAACTTTCCGGTAAGTATTTGAAAGGTTTAATTGTGCTTTCTGTTCATAAGCGTTCTAATGTCTGTATTCTAATGCTTGTGTATCAATCATGCCGTGTGCCAAACAACCGGTAAGATCACAAACCTGTGCCTTCTACGTCTGTGAGTACCTGAGTGCAAGCAGTACAGCAACAGTTGGAGGGTGCTCAAGAATGGATTGAACTGGTGGAGAGACGTGCAGAGCACCCAACACTCCTTCAAGCAGACAAAGGCGGACATATGTAAGTTTGTCTTAGACAAATGCGTGCTTGAAGGGAGCACGTTCTTCAATGAGAACAGCCAGCTAGCGATTTTACCAGAGTACGAGAGGCTGAGGAAATGGCCCACGATGATGCGTCCGCAGGATTACTCCTTTGGGCATGTATAACGACTTTAATATGTAAATGTAATGAATTAACGATGACAAGAACGACTAAGTGAATGTATATATATGTATATTATCTCATGTGTAATGTCTGCGTACTTTTTAAGTTTAATCTGTGAAATCTGGATGTGATTTGAATTTGAATTTGAATTTGAATTTGAATTTGAATTTATATGCCTGCTATATTTTTTTTAATTCAGGAAATAATTTACCGAGGCGGGCAAATAATAATGCCTGCCACAGCTAACGAATATAACCGCGGCGAGCCACGAAAGGTGTCCGCCGCGGTAAAATAATATAATTTACCGTGGCGGGCGGTGCAACGTGACCGCCGTGGTAAAAGTATATTTACCGCGGCGGGCACGTTACATCGCCCGCCGCGGTAAATCGGTTAACCGCGACGGGCAAAGCCGCCCGCCGCGGTTAAGCCACGATTTACCGTGGCCTCTAGGCCGCGGCGGACGGCTTTGCCCGCCGCGGAAAATCAAAAACGCCCGCCTCCAGTAAAGTTTGTGTAGTAGTGAAAGTTCATAGAAGGCGATCTCCATTTTCCAGGACGTGGAAACTAACAAGACACTGGGGTGTCATCTTGGTTGGATCAGCGGAGTCAAACAAGTCCTCCACGGAATAATGCCGACGTTGACAAGCCGGCAGCGCCACTGATCGGGGTGCACAACTAACGGAGCCCGCGTGCGCCACTTGACGAGGCCTCGAGCAGCAGAGCACTAGGGGGCGAGCGCACCCGGATGTTCCGGTCAATACACGGCGACGACGCAAAAGATGGGAACACTGCACGCTTCACGGTCCACGCATAATTAGCTAGTTAATAAATATAGTAGTGTTTTTCTTGTTTATTCTCCCTCCGCATTTATCTCAATGACATCTATTTCATTTAGGATTATTCCTACTTTTTATCTTCTCATCTCATCTCCTTTGTTTTTATTATTACCGTGTTTATTTTTAACACTTTCTGTAAACTAATTTTAAATCTAACACTGTTTATTTTTTTTTCAAAACTAACACTTTTGGCCGCGCCTATTGCCATGGCGCGGCGAAAAGCCTGTACCGCGCCATGCATAGTGGCGCAGTGAGAGGGGTGACGTGGCGATGACCGGGACGCTGACCGGTGACGTGGCAGGGTCTGCCACGCCACCGATTTTGGCGCGGCAGTGACGCGCCATAGACCACGGCACGGCAGGACCAAATAAATAACGCCCGCGAGCCGCCCTCCCTCCCGCCTGCCCACGAGCCGCCCGCCCTCCCTCATGCCTGCCCGCAGCGCCGCCGCCGCTGCGCCCTGCACGCTGACCGCCGCGCCTGCCGCGCCACGCACGCCGGCGCGACACGGACGCCCTCACCGCAGTTCAACCCTCACTGAGGTGAAATTTGGTGCCTATTTCTTCATAATCAAAACCCTCGTACCTTCACTACCCCTTTATATTAATCGTTAGCCATTAGATTGAGAGATTCTTTTAAAATATACTTTAGCCATTAATTTATCTTACATTGTATTATTATTTATATACTTTAATTGTTAATTTTCTTACAATGTATTATTAATTATAGCGAAAACAAATGTCTAATTAAAAGACACATGAAATATAAATCTATTTATGTGTTTTTTGTGCACTAGACATACATATATATATATAGCGACAAATTTGGTTGGTTGAGTTTTTATGATTTAAATTATTATATGCTTGTTTTCTTACATGGAAATATTAATCCAAATGATCATTTTACTCAAACATATATTGAAAGCACTAGAACCTCCAAAATCATGCACAACATCGTCGATATGGAACTGCTATGAGTCCATCATAGCATTGTGCGAAAAAAGTAGACAGCTTGTAATTTTAGACATATTAGTACAGAGTATGGGACTAAGTATGACACACATGATAGTTCTCAATCAATTCATCTTAGGGGGTGTTTGGTTCTTTAGTCGTTCCTAAAATTTATGTCACATCAAATGTTTAGATACTAATAAGGAGCATTAAATATAGATTAATTACAAAACCAATTACATAGATGGAGGCTAATTTGCGACACGAATTTTTTAAGCCTAATTAGGAGTGGGGGTTAATTACATAGATGGAGGCTAATTACCGTGGGCTATGGCGCGTCAGCGCCGCGCCAAGACCGGTGGCGCGGCAGACCCTGCCATGTCACCGGTCAGCGCCCTGGTCGTCACCACGTCACCCCTCTCGCCGCACAGGCTTTTCGCCGCACCATGGCAATAGGCGCGGCCAAAAGTGTTAGTTTTAAAAAAAAATAAAACAGTGTTAGATTTAAAATTAGTTTACAAAAAGTGTTAAAAATAAAATAAAAATCCTTTTTTTGTCTAGGTTTAGATTGACCGGTGAAGCTTAGACACCAAGGTCTAATTAAATTTTGTTCCTATTTTCTTTATAATATTTAGTATTTTGTTTTTTAGCCTTCTTTTGTATTGTAAAATAAACATTTATTTGGTTATTGTCTACGTTCTCTTTGTATATATATTTCATCATGTATGATTGTTATCGGCTTAAATAGCGTCCCCCTGTGCTCAAATTCTGGCTCCGCCCCTGGTCGTACGTAGGAGCAAATAAACAGCGAGACGACGACTGTCCTGTAAATGTAAATATAAATAATGTAAAATAATTAAATATAGTCTCCTCATTCGAGGTCAAATTATTGCGTACAGTAATAAAGTTGCCTCACTTTCAAGAGACATAGTAGCACACTACACCACCCGGATGATTGTATTTGTTTCGTGCGATGGCTTGTATATTACTCCTATGTACTTGCCACACGGATTTATTTTCCTGAATCTTTAATTGTTGGCTCTATTTTCTATATCGATATTGATTATTTTGGTCGTATCTGAATCTGATTTGATGATGCAAGAGCTAGAACGAAAGAGGTGCATGTTGCACAAGCGCTATCAGTGCTCAAGTGCCATTCTCCCAACCGTTCTCGACTTAGTTCCACTTTTCCGGTGATATCCGGCCGACGAGCTGTTGACCCGTAGATGACCCGGTGAAACCATGCATACGATGCTATATATTGATGGCTGGCGAAGGGACCAACATATCACACACAATCTTTATACGGCACGCGCGCATGTGTTACTGTCGAGTTCCAACATGTACACGAACATGCGTCGACGTACGTATGGTTGGACGAGGCAATGAACATCGGCGTGCGTCGGTGTCTCTTCACGGCAAGTTGAGGGCGGCGGTGAGAGGCTAGGGTTTCAAGATATGGGTGGGAGGGAAACCTTCAGTTTGGCCTTATTTTTATGGGTCGGATCGACCCGACCCATTTTCATCCATAAGCATATTATCGGGCACACAAAAAAGCGCGGTCAAAGTCGTCCACTATCGTCTGCATGACTGGAGGCATTGCTAATTTAAGAGCGCGGAGCCATGCTGCTAGCAAATCGTGCGCTCATCTGTAGTACTACTAGTATTTTTCTCGATCTAAATATAGCTCTTGGAGGCATACAGCATGTCGACCAGCAGCAACTACCATGCTTGGACGAGGTCGCCCGTTGTCCTTGGTGTAGTTTTGCTGCTGCTTCTTGTGGTCTGCAGCGACGACGGCAGCGGCGACGGCCTCGTCTTCCTGCTGGCAACGGCTACCGAAGGCGAATCAGGAAGCACCGGAAGCAGCGGAAGCAGCGGCCATAGTAAGTGTCCACGGCCACCCAAATCAGGGCAACATCCATTACCCATGCACACATGGTGCGGGTGCGGGTATAACTATTTGCATTAGTTCGTTGCTGCTGTTTTGTAGGAAAATATTTTCATTATAGTAAATCAAAAGCCCGGCCCTCATCGACTTCATTCTTTGGCTACCTATATGAGTTACTAGGTAGCCCCCATGGAAATTTCATAATTATATAATTCTTTCAATGGCAAACCTTAAAGCATTAAATTAAACTAATAATGAGTTAGACTAGACGATTATATGTTTATTTCAACGATGACAACTGTGTCTGCTGCTATATATCTTTATTAAAGTCGAAGGACTGTCTCTTAATCCATGTATAGTACGTGGCGGATTAACAAGATATACTAAGTCATATAAATTGTAACGTACATTAAGGAAACAAGAGGTATTTAATAAGAAACTATATATATAGTTAGAAAAGGAATATTTTTAACTTGCTTTTAGCACATCCACAGAAAAAGGAATGTATAGTATTATATATGAGTAGTTTAATTAAGAAGATTGTTGCACCATCTTTTGTTAACGCAGATCGTCCCCCGGGAACCGGCCCTCCGACACCCCACCCTTACTATTTTATCGGCCCTAAGCGGTACCCCGGGCCCGGGGGGAGCTATACCCGCGGCTTGCATCCCTGATTGATGGGTCCTACGAGAAGCGAGCGGGCGACCCGCCGACGACAGCCCATCATGCTCCAACTGTCTACAGTTAACAGTTTTCTACCACGTGTCCTTTCTGGTGTAAGTGGGAAAATGGTTACGTTTTTTTTTTCTCCAAATAAATGACCAATACTCACTCCTCAGGTGTCCGTTTTTAAATAAGTTTGCACTGCTAGCTGTGTTCCTTGCCTCAAGATCTACAAAGCTAGGTTCCATATTTGATACTGTATGTTTTAAACTGATATATATATATATGCATAGAATTGAATATATATTATTTATTTGTCACTTACGCACAAGCTGTATATGTAGCAGCTTATGTAGCCTTTTATAGCACTAGTAGAGAAACGACCTTTGATCCAGCTCGAAATTTGGCTTTATTCCCGGTATTTTTCGCGCCCGGGACTAGAGAGATGTTTAGTCCCGGTTTGTAGCTCCAATCGGGACTAAAGGTCCCTGCCCAACGGCTACTGCGGTAGGCTTTTGCTGTAGGGGACCTTTAGTCCCGGTTGGTAGCTCCGTCCGGGACTAAAAGTCTACTACCGGCTGGAGGCTCCGTCCGGGACTAAAAATGGACCTTTAGTCCCAGTTTCTGTCTCCAACCGGGACTAAAGGTCCCCTCCTATATAGCCCTTCTTCCTCCCCGAGCCCGAGCCACTTCGAGCTCAGTGTTCTTGCTTCATCGCCGGCCTCTCTTCTTCCTCATCGCCAGTAATCACAAGGTTTCTTTAATTCCTCCATCGATTCTTCGGTTCTAAAGGTTACCAACTTTATACTCTCATGTTTCATCAGTAGCATATCTCATTTTGTGGACTAGATATATGTGGTTTTTTATGGTGATTTTTTTTATTTGTAAGCCATTTAAGCTCAAAATCACTTTAAAGTTTACATATTTAGATGAAGGAAGGTTAAAGTAGTTATTCAAAACTAGTATTCAGCTTTCATTTCTAGCATGCATAGCACACTTCATGGTTTAGAGATATAGAGAATTTTAGAGTTTTTTTTAATTTTATTTGTTTATAAAATGAGAAATTTATATTATATTAAAAATGAGTATAGAGAGTAGATGTCAACTGCTTCCGGGTCCTCGGCCTCTCATCAGGTTCCAAAGCGACTGAGGCCGGACCTGCCTCTCATTGCATGCGGCAAGTGTGAGGAGAAGATTGTGATGGAGTACCGGGTGAGGAAGGAGTGTCCCAACAAGGGCCGTATCTTCTACAAGTGTCCGGATCGCAATGTGAGTTATTTTGTCGCATTTGATGATTATGGTTAATTTATACTTATTTTCATGATGATTGTGATTAAAGTTCTAATTTTTTGTTTTAATTTCAGTGGGATGGCACTGGATGTTCAGGCTGGTACTGGGAGAAAGAGTATGTTGAACACGTGCAAAACTCTCTTGCACAGGCGGCTACGGCGGCTGATGAGACAGTGATCCTGCGGAAGAAGCCCATAGATGTTGAACAAACGCATGATTTGTCTGTTTTAGTTGGGATTAGTCATGAAATCCTTAAGCTGCTGAAGTGCATTTTAGCTTTAGTTTTTTTAGTGGTAGTTGGGATTGTCTACATTGTAGCGAGACTTTCATAAATTAATACCTTGTGTGGTGGCATGCATGTCGTATAATTAACTAATTATGTTCTAGGTTTTAATATGGTATGTATGTCATGTAATGTAGATGAGCCGGCATTGGATGTACAATGCTGATCGCCGCTCCCAAGAGTTCATTGAGGGCGTGCATTCTTTCTTACGTTTGGCCGAGGCAAACAAACGCGATGGTTTCATGTGCTGCCCATGTGCCATATGTAAGAATTTGAAGGAATATGCTAGCTCAAGGAGTCTTCATTCACACTTGTTGAAGTCGGGTTTCATGCCAAACTATATTTGTTGGACGAAGCACGGAGAAACCGGGGTTGTAATGGAAGAAGGTGAAGAAGAACAATGGGACAATGATGACATTATTGCTGAATATGGTGCCTTCAATGAGACTGCAATGGGGGAAGCTGAAGAAGAGGTAGTGGCAGAAGATGAGCCCGCTGATGATCTTGGTCAGGCCATTTGTGACGCACAAAGAGAATGCGAAAGTGAAAAGGACAAGAAATTGCTATACGCAACTTGTGTTCGAGCGCATGCTAGAGGATCACAAGAAATTGCTATACGCAACTTGTGATGCGGGACAGAAAAAGTTGGGTAGCACACTGGAATTACTGCAATGGAAGGCAAAGAATGGTGTATCTGACAAGGGATTTGGGGAGTTACTGAAAATCCAAAAGAAGATGCTTCCGAAGGATAACGAATTGCCCGTCACTACGTACGAAGCAAAACAGGTAGTCTACCCTTTAGGATTAGAAATCCAGAAGATACATGCATGTCCTAATGACTACATCCTCTATCGTGGCGAGGAGTATGAGAAGTTAGATGCATGCCCGGTATGTCATGCATCGCGGTATAAGATCAGGCGAGATGACCCTGGTGATGTTGAGGGTGAACGTCCCACGAAGAAAATCCCTGCCAAGATTATGTGGTATGCTCCTATAATACCATGCTTAAAACGTCTGTTCAGAAACAAACACCATGCAAAGTTATTGCGATGGCACAAAGAATACCATAAGGTAGACAATATGTTGAGACACCCTGTTGATGGGTCCCAGTGGAGAGCAATCGATAGAGAATTCTTGGAGTTTGCAAATGACGCAAGAAACTTAAGGTTTGCTTTAAGTACGGATGGTATAAATCCTTTCGGGGAGCAGAGCAGTAGTCATAGCACTTGGCCTGTTACTCTATGTATCTACAACCTTCCTCCCTGGATATGCATGAAGCGTAAGTTTATTATGATGCCAGTGCTCATCCAAGGCCCAAGGCAACCTGGCAATGACATCGATGTGTACCTGAGGCCACTAGTTGAAGAACTTCTACTTTTGTGGAACAGACCAGGTGTACGTGTGTGGGATGAGCACAAACAAGAGAACTTTGACCTGCGAGCATTGTTGTTCGTAACAATCAATGATTGGCCTACTCTAAGTAATATTTCAGGACAATCAAACAAGGGATATAATGCATGCACGCACTGTTTCGATGACATTAAAGGTATATTCTTGAAAAAATGTCGAAAGGTCGTGTACCTTGGCCATCGTCGATTTCTTCCTACGAATCACCCCCTAAGAAAGAAAGGCAAGCATTTTAAAGGTAAGGCAGACCACCAGACCAAGCAGGGCAACCAAACTGGTGAGGATGTACTCAATATGGTCAAGGATGTGAAAGTAGTATTTGGAAAGGCACATGGCAGCGAACCTGTTCCGAACGACGCCGACGGTCACGCACCCATGTGGAAGAAGTCCATATTTTGGGAGCTACCCTATTGGCAAGTCCTAGAGGTCCATAGCGCGATCGACGTGATGCACCTGACGAAGAATCTTTGTGTGAACCTACTAGGCTTCATGGGTGTGTATGGGAAGCCTAAGGACACACTTGAAGCACGACAGGACCTACGATGTTTGAAAGAATGAGACAACCAACATCCAGAGATGACAGATGATGGACGCCATTACTTAAGTCCTGCCAGCTACACTCTTAGCAAAGAAGAGAAGGAAAGCATGTTTGAATGCCTAGCAAGCATCAAGGTACCATCTAGATTCTCCTCGAATATAAAGGGTATAATAAATGTGCCAGAAAAGAAATTCCTAAACTTAAAGTCCCATGACTGCCACGTGCTCATGACGCAATTGCTTCCAGTTGCATTAAGAGGAATTCTACCTCCAAATGTACGTCTAGCCACCGTGAAGCTATGTGCATTCCTCAATGCAATTTCTCAGAAGGCAATCGATCCAATGGATCTAGCTAAACTATAGAATGATGTGGTTCAATGTCTTGTCAGCTTTGAGTTGGTGTTCCCTCCTTCCTTCTTTAATATCATGACACACCTCCTAGTTCACCTGGTCAAGGAGATTAGCATTCTCAGTCCTGTGTTCCTGCACAACATGTTCCCCTTTGAGAGGTTCATGGGAGTCCTAAAGAAATATGTTCACAACAGTGCTCGCCCAGAAGGAAGCATCACCAAGGGCTATGGAACAGAGGAGGTCATTGAGTTTTGTGTTGACTTTATTCCCAACCTTGACCCAATTGGTATTCCTAAATCGCGACACGAGGGGAGACTAAGTGGAAAGGGGACACTAGGGAAGAAAACATATATTGGTACGCAGGACAATTATTTTAATAAAGCACACTACACAGTTCTGCAAAACTCCTCCTTGGTGGATCCGTATATCGAGACACATAAAGAGTTGCTCCGATCCAAGTTTCTAGGGAAGTCTGAAGCTTGGATTACGCATCAGCACATGGAAACTTTCAGCTACTGGTTGCGAAAAGAATGTCAGGGTGATGAGAGTATTGATGAGCAACTGTATTTGTTGGCTAGGCAGCCATCGTGGCATATCCTCACATACAAAGGGTACGAGATAAATGGGAATACATTTTACACAGTAGCCCAAGATAAAAGGAGCACCAACCAAAACAGTGGTGTCCGCATAGATGCCATTGACCCTAATGGAAATAAGCAAACATATTATGGCCACATAGAGGAGACATGAGAACTAAACTATGCACCTACTTTTAAGGTACCTTTGTTCAAGTGCCAATGGGTAAAGGCGACTAGAGGCGGGGTAGCAGTCGACATCTAGTATGGAATGACAACCGTGGACCTCAACAATATTGGGTACAAAGATGAACCGTTCGTCCTTGCCAAGGATGTGAATCAGGTGTTCTATGTCAAGGACATGTCTACAAAACCAAAGAGAGGGAAAAACAACAACGACCCAATCAATGAGCCAAAGTGCCACATAGTTCTTTTAGGGAAAAGAAACATCGTCGGAATTGAAGACAAGTCAGACATATCAGAAGATTATGAAAAGGATGACCGAATTCCACCCTTCACAGTGAACAAAGATCCAAGCATCCAGCTAAATGATGAGGACACTCCATGGTTATAGCGCGATCATAACCAAGGGATATACGTTAAGAAGAAGTTCACTACTGTGCCCGCTTGATATATATAGTGTATTCATATTTCTGTCGTGTATTCATATTTTCTACCATTTAAATGAATTTTCTGCTTGACGGTGGATTTCCTGTGGAGAATGTGTGATGAAAAAACAAATGATTAATGTCAATAAGATGTGAAAACTAATTTCCTGTTGAAAAGCAATAGTTTTAATGATTTTAATTAAGTAGTACATTTTTGCATGGTGAAAATTATGATTATTATTTACACTATGTTAAATATTTATACGGTAAAACAAAAGAGTTTAGGTTATAGATTTTTCTTATGTACAATAATGCAAAACCACGTCCTAGAATTCTTTTTGTATTTTTTTGCTAATATTTTATTTACTAGGCAATTAACAACTCTCTGCATATTTATATAAAAGAAATATGTAAAAAAGGAAAAACTTCTACAAACTGGCGGGAAGCCAAACTACAGCCCACCTTTACTCCCGGGTGGACCAACCACCCGGGACTAAAGGTCAGACCTTTAGTCCCGGTTCTAACCGTCATCGGGACTAAAGAACATTTAGTTCTGGTTCTAACCATCACCCGGGACTACTAAAGATGGGCTGCGTTTTCGCGGCCCACCAAAATCCTCTTTACTCCCAAGCCGTGGCTACACCCGGGACTAAAGGTTAGACCTTTAGTCCTAGTTCTAACCATCATCCGGGACTAAAGAACCTTTAGTCCTGGTTCTAACAATCACCCAGGACTACAGGTCCCCCTTTATAAACCATGCCCTTCTCCCTTAGTTCTCTTCCTCTCTGTCTCCGCTGCCTTCTTCTCCAACCGGATCTAGTAGCCGCCAAGCCTTCTTCTCCGTTGCCTCATCTTCTCCATCCGGATGTGGGGGTATGGCCCCCAATACATGGGCTATGCCCCCAGGGGTGGTCCGGCCCACAAGGTTAAGGCATGCACGGCGCTGCTCGGCGTGCACCGTAAGACATTGTATAGTACCAAATAGGCTACTTTACTTGTAACCCTACCACCTCTAGAGTATATAAGGAGAGGTAGGGGTCCCATAGCGGATAGGCTACATCTAGCTACTTGATCGTACAGATCAATACAATACACCAAAGACACAGGACGTAGGGTATTACGTCGATCAGACGGCCCGAACCTGTCTAAATCGCTGTCTCTGCGCCTTGTGTCACCATCCGGTTCCTGATTACGCGCACCCCCACTGACAAATCTACCATCGTGGGATACCCCTCGGTGGACTGCCGAGCATCTTTTGTCGACAGTTGGCGTGCCAGGTAGGGGTGTGCGGTTGATCCATGGCGAGCCAGATGGACCTCAAATCAACAACGCGTTCTCGTCATCAATCTCGTGGAGATCCATGCCGGTCGACAACGACGATTCATTGCTGCTACAACAGCCCCTACGACAGCAGATCCGATCTCGAAACCACCTCTGAGGTCGCCTTCACCAACAACTCACCGCCCACCAGATAATGTCGTACGCCGCCGACCAGACGCTCCGTCCAAAGCTAAGTCATGCTTTAATATTTTTCTAAATATTCTCTGATCTCCGTATATCGCCATAATGTTTCTTTGAACTGTTTTCTCCATATTTGCACTCCAAACGATTTGCCGAACCCCTAAACAGTCACGTTGATGCTCGGACGCCTCCAGAGATGGCCCTATCTCTGGCTCCTCCCTACACGTGCTATGGGCTCCGCGCTCTGCATTATGGGTGGTCGGCAGTGGCTCCTTGGCCACGCCTGTTCCTCCTACACGTGCACGAGCTCCATGCTCGACGTTATGGACTATGGGCTAGCTAGGGTTGGAGACTCAGCTACACACTAACTGTTCGGGCGGTTTATATTAAAACATAAATATATTTTTTATGCCAACTGATCGCCGAACTGCATACGTCGTTTCATCACCATTGCTGATTTTTCTCCGGAGTTTATTTATTTGTGCATCATGTACTACCCGTTCTACATGTTTGTATTGCAGGATCATCGTCCAGGTGATCGGACCACCTAGTGCTCGGACTTCTCCACCGATCAACAGGTCGGCCCACTTGGTTCATGGACTCCATCGCCGACCAGTTGATCGGACTGTTCACCGGTCGTTTCTACTCAATGTTCACTTCGCTGCCGACCAGTCGACCAGACTGTTCGTCGCTCGTGCTTCATCGCCAGCGACGCCGATTACTCCACGGCCCTCGGATTCTTCGTGCTCGAGGACTAAGTGGGCACACTTCACCGCATGGACGTCGTCAGCTACGTCGGTGCTCAGACCTCGCTACCTACGCTAGGCACTCCTCGGTGCTCGGACCTCGCCGCCTACTCCAAGGACTCCTCGGTGCTCGAACATCGCCGCCTACGCCAGGGACTCCTCGGTGCTCGGACCTCGCCGCCTACGCCAGGGACTCCTCGCTATTCGGTGCTCGGACATCGCCAGCGATGCCGAGGACTTCTCGCTCCTCGGTGCTCGGTCATCGTCAGCGACGCCGGGGACTCCTCGCTCCTTGGTGCTCGGTCATCGCCAGCGACATCGGGGACTCCTCGCTCGTCGGTGCTCGGACATCGCCAGCGATGCCGGGGACTCCGCGCTCCTCGGTGCTCGGTCATCGCCAGCGACGTCGGGGACTCCTCGCTCCTCGGTCATCGCCGCCTATGCCGGAGACTCCTCGCTCCTCTGTGCTCGGTCATCGCCGTCGATGCCAGGGACTCCTTAGTGCTCGGTCATCGCCGCCTACGCCAGGGACTCCTCGCTCCTCGCTCCTCGCTCCTCGGTGCTCGGTCATTGTCACCGACGCCAAGGACTCCTTGCTCCTCGATGCTCGGTCATCGCCGCCTACGCCGGGGACTCCTCGCTCCTCGCTCCTCGGTGCTCGGTCATCGCCGCCTACGCTGGGGACTCCTCGCTCCTCGGTGCTCGATCATCGCCGCCTACGCCGGGGACTCCTCGATGCTCAGTCATCGCCAGCGACGCCGGAGACTCCTCGCTCCTCGGTGCTCAGTCATCGCCAGCGACACCGGAGACTCCTCGCTCCTCGGTGCTCGGTCATCGCCGCCTACACCGGGGACTCCTCACTCCTCGCTCCTCGGTGCTCGGTCATCGTCGCCTACGCCAGGGACTCCTCGCTCCTCGGTTCTCGGTCATCGCCAGCTACGCCGGGAACTCCCTGGTTGGTCGGACATCGCCGGCTACGCCGGGGACTCCTCGGTGCTCAGATCTTGTTACATCTCATCGGTGTGCTATCAAGCTGCTCCATGCTGTTCAGATCAGGGTGCTAATCTTGGGCAGCACGTCTCGGGTCTTGATACGCACATGTCGGACGACGTCGGCAAGCTTTCAGACTTCTTTTTCTTTGACCCTGCTACAAGATTCATTCTTCATCTTCCAGCAGGCTCGGGGACTAAGTGGGCACGCTTCACCTTGCGGTGAATGTGCTTGTTCTCATCTCGAGGCTACGCCTAGGGAATGACTGCCTGCTCGGTTGGTCTTCTACTTTCTGACCCTGGCACCACATGACTACGTCACCTACTGTCAGGCCCTGGGACTAGCTGTGGGGGTATGGCCCCCAAGACATGGGCTACGCCCCTAGGGGTGGTCCGGCCCACAAGGTTAAGGCATGCACGGCGCTGCTCGGCGTGCATCGCAAGACATTGTATAGTACCAAATAGGCTACTTTACTTGTAACCCTACCTCCTCCAAAGTATATAAGGAGAGGTAGGGGTCCCCTAGCGGATAGGCTACATCAAGCTACTTGGTCGTACAGATCAATACAATACACCAAAGACATAGAACGTAGGGTATTACGTTGATCAGACGGCCCAAACCTGTCTAAATCGTTGTCTCTGCGCCTTATGTCACCATCCAGTTCCTGATTACACGCACCCCCACCGACAAATCTACCATCACAGGATACCCCTCGGTGGACTGCCGAGCATCTTTTGTCGATAGGCCCCCACTGACCCCACGCGCACGCGCGCTTCTTCTCCGGCCAGCCAGCGCACGCCTCACATCGTCCTCGTCCCCGGCCCACCTCGCCCCCAAGCGATTCAAGGTTCTTCGAGGTGTCTATCTCCTCCAATTCATCCCCTTCTTCATCCTCCTCTCCGTGCTATGTTTGAACTTTGAAGCCCTCGTTCTTGTGTTAGATCCGCGAGACGCAGTCTTCTCCAAGATCCGCAGCAGGCCACAGCATCTCTATTACGGCACGTCTTCTCTAGGTTTGGCCCGGTCTCCCTCTTCCTCTGCACTCTCTTGCTGCTGTATGGCCAACTCGTTCAGTGTCGTTGCTCAATGAATGTATCGCTTCGATTTGGTGCTAGCTAGTAGCCTTTGCAATTGGTGCATACTTCTGTTTATATGTTAGGCTCCTTGGTGCTAGAATGTGGGCGACTGAGGCCATGAATTCATACTGATATTTATGCTTGTGTCTGGCCCTATGTAATATGTATTTGCATGTGCGTGTCGATGATCAAATTAAATGGCAAAGACATGTACCACTGTTATTACCGGTCAATCATCCATGCCACTTGAGGTTGAGGGTAACAATTTAGCTAGTCTGCTACTTTTGCATGGCAATATTTGATTTCACCTAACCATACTTACTGCTCTTAAGAGGCAAAGCTCGGCAAAGCTCAAATGGATGGGCTTTCCTGTAGCCATATTTACCATCGGCCTATAATGAAACAGATTATTACTATTTTTAGTAAAGTCTAAGTCTCTAACATGTTTTTTGGCTGCAGGAGCTGGACCTTGCGTTTGACACCTTGGATGTGAGCCACCGCCGCCACCATATATAATCCGTTTATGATGGATTAATTGATCCAACCTTTTGTAATCGGATGGATGCATGTGCCGAGCCCTCGTGCCGACAATCTTGTAATGCAATTTTGCGCTGAGCCATCGAGCTCAGTGGAGCACGGGCGCGGCCCGGTGTCTCATCGTTTCCTCCTTTTTGTGCGGTAGCTTATGACGACGCCAGCCCCCAGATCCGAGACGCTTGACGGCGTCCATGACGTTGTAGTAGCAGGGCACGTAGTTCTCATACTCGGGCGGGCATACCTCCGCCTCCTTGGCGCGGACTAGTTAGAAAATTGTAGAAAATCCATACTAGTTGAACTTGCGGACCGTGTTCATCTCGGCTAGCATGTTCTCTGCCGAGTGGTAACGGACGTCAAGGAGGAGCTTTGATTCTACGAGGGAGAGCGGTAACGGTCGTGGAAGACCGTGTTCCCTTCCTTGTAGAATCAGAGCTCTTCCATGGCCAAGTACGGTGCCGTCCGGTGGAGAAATGCCTGCCGAGATGATCACGTAAGCAAGGTCAACTAGTACGGAAGCTTACGTGATCTTAGAAGATGTGTGAGGGCATGAGAGCGTGTGTTTTTTCTCAATTTTGTCGAGCAGGTCACTTAGAATTAATTTTTCCATGAAACGCCCATGAGCTCACCGATGTCGAGCAGGTCACTTACAATTAATTTTTCCATGAAATGTAATACTTAGAAATCATGCATTTTATTTTTTAGAATTAATTTTTCCATGAAATGAAAAACTTAGAAAATAGTTAGAAAATCGTAGAAAATTCGTACTAGTTGATCACGTAGGTGGACCGTGTTCATCTCAGCTAGCATGTTCTCTGCCGAGCGGTAACGGACGTCAAGGAGGAGCTTTGATTCTACGAGGGAGAGCGGCAATGGTCGTGGAAGACCATGTTCCCTTTCTCGTAGAATCAGAGCTCTTCTGTGGCCAAGTACGGTGCCGTCCGGTGGAGAAATGCCTGCCGAGATGATCACGTAAGCAAGGTCAACTAGTACGGAAGCTTACGTGATCTTAGAAGATGTGTGAGGTCATGAGAGAGTGTGTTTTTTCTCAATTTTGTCGAGTAGGTCACTTAGAATTAATTTTTCCATGAAACACCCGTGAGCTCGCCGATGTCGAGCAGGTCACTTAGAATTAATTTTTCCATGAAATGAAATACTTAGAAATCATGCCTTTTATTTTTTAGAATTAATTTTTTCCATGAAATGAAAAACTTAGAAAATAGTTAGAAAATTGTAGAAAATCCGTACTAGTTGATCACGTAGGTGGACCGTGTTCATCTCAGCTAGCATGTTCTCTGCCGAGCGGTAACGGACGTCAAGGAGGAGCTTTGATTCTATGAGGGAGAGCGGCAACGGTCGTGGAAGACCGTGTTCCCTTTCTCGTAGAATCAGAGCTCTTCTGTGGCCAAGTACGATGCCGTCTGGTGGAGAAATGCCTACCGAGATGATCACGTAAGCAAGGTCAACTAGTACGGAAGCTTACGTGATCTTAGAAGATGTGTGAGGTCATGAGAGAGTGTGTTTTTTCTCAATTTTGTCGAGTAGGTCACTTAGAATTAATTTTTCCATGAAACACCCGTGAGCTCGCCGATGTCGAGCAGGTCACTTAGAATTAATTTTTCCATGAAATGAAATACTTAGAAATCATGCCTTTTATTTTTTAGAATTAATTTTTTCCATGAAATGAAAAACTTAGAAAATTGTAGAAAATCCATACTAGTTGATCACGTAGGTGGACCGTGTTCATCTCAGCTAGCATGTTCTCTGCCGAGCGGTAATGGACGTCAAGGAGGAGCTTTGATTCTATGAGGGAGAGCGGCAACGGTCGTGGAAGACCGTGTTCCCTTCCTCGTAGAATCGGAGCTCTTCCATGGCCAAGTACGGTGCCGTCCGGTGGAGAAATGCTCACCGAGATGATCACGTAAGCAAGGTCAACTAGTACGGATGGTTATTTATTTAAACATGTTTTTGAGCTAGAATTTGATGGATATTTGATAGATATATTTTTTTATAGATATATCTAGTGGTGTAAAAGCTAGATGGCTGCCCCGAGAGACAACATGGATGAAGAAATGATGGATATTATCAACACCGGCACTCAATTGGCCGATGGTGACCAGCAGGATGTAGATGACCTGAGTTAATACCTGGCTCTTGAAGATAACCAAGAAAATATTGTGCAACAAAACACTGGCGAGGTATATATATTTATATATATATTTGAATATTATATATATATATTTGAATATCTATCATCTATTATGTGTACACAAGATATTTATTTATTCTTTTTTATACGTAGCCCTCTGGATCGACGACCACAACGGTGAAAAGCAAAAATATTCGAGTCCAAAAAAGCCATTGGAGGGGCGCTACATAATATCGAAATTCAATATCGAGACAGGCGAACCACTTGGTCCACATGCAAGGAAATTCGTGCAACACTATGGGTGCCTTGTAAGGGATAGACTTCCGATCAGTGCCCGTGAATGGAAGCAAAAGATGAACGAGCCTCATGTTAGTTTTGTCTCTGATCTTGATAAGAATTTAATTTGGGATGATATCCTTCAACATTTCACGTTGCAAGCGGATGATTATGATGCTATCAACGATGATGAATTGAAGGAACTAGTTCGAAAGTGGGCTATGAAGAAGATGGCCACACAATTTCAGACTTGGAAGAAATCCCTATACACGAAATACGTCAAGAAGAACCTAACGCCCAATTTCAATACTAGTGGCCCGCTCGCGAAGTTGAGGCCCTACTGGAATGATTTTGTACAGTACAAGACATCGGAAGAGGATGAGGAACGGGTGAGAAGGAACCAAGAGAATGCCCGATAGAAGGTATACCACCATGGCATGGGATCAGGTGGCTACACGACTGCCATTCCCAAGTGGGAAAAAATGGAAGCGGACATTCTTGCCAAGGGTATCACACCAGAATCACTCAATTGGCCCAAACGCTCGAAGAATTGGTTTTTTGCTCATGGGGGAAGACTGGACCTAGAGACAGGGAAGCTGGTTCATGGCCCAAAACTCGAAAGAGCAACACAAAGATTTTCTTATGCTCTACAAGCTAAAGCTATTGGTGCATTCAGGCCCAATAGAGAGAAGGATGAACTGACGTATGCCATCGGGATTGCTGAACACAGTGGCCGAACGAGAGGTTTAGGACGGAACATTTCTTGGGAGCATGGTTTCCCTAACGACAGAGATACCTACAGAAGCCGGCAGAGAAGGAAGGATGAGGAAGCAGCGCGGATCAGCAGGTTGGAGGAATATGTTCGTGAGTCACGGGAGGCGTTGCTTCAAGCACAGGAGCGCAAAAAAGACATGCAAGCTAGAATGCAGGACGAAATCATAAAGCAAGCGCAAATAGCAATGAGTGCCCAAAGGTAGGCATCAGATCCAGGAATCAACATTAATATTAGCCCCCCTGATCAGTTGAAAAGCAGTTGTGCTTCCACAGAGTTGCCAAATCAAGATGACGCAATGCTACTTTTTCCCGTGGATGACATCACTGCACCGTTTACATCATGTGAGCTACATATTCCAAAAGGGAATGCCACAATCATGGTGGCTCTCGGTGTTTTTTTTCCTCCAGATCCTACCAAGACACCAAGAATCCATGGGGCAATAATACCACCTGGATATGTTAGCATCTCAGTGGATAGAGTTAACAAAGGTTTTAGTGATCTGGCTCTTGACATTCCAGGAGGTGATTGGGAGAAGACTCTAGGAGAAGTAGAGAAGACATTCATACTATGGCGCAAGCGCTACATCATTATTCTTGGGGTCTCTAGTCCACCGCCGCTTCATCAATTGCCAGACAATAGGTGTGGACAAAAGTGAACAAAACAATTTTTTCACTAATTTTCTATTGACATGCATGATTAATAATAACAATTTCTTATACCTAATTATTCTTTTTTGTACTCACACAGCAGGGCCTCCGCCATCCTAAGTCCAATTATTCATTCTCCAGATCATCATAGTGCTCTGGGCAATGATTATGCACCGCCGCCACCTCTAAGGAAGTCTCCAACGCCTCCAAGGAGGTCTCCAATGGCTGCCCCGCCTCCCTTCATGACCAAGAAGCAGCCAACTCCTAAGAGGTCCGCCCCACAAACAAAGCCGTTGGCCCACCAGCTGGCAAAGAAGAAAGCCTCCTCTAATCCAGTTATTCCCCAAAAACTGGCTTACGAGAAAAGTGAAACGAAATTAAATGCTGCAGTACAAAAAGATGTGAGCAGTTTCTTCGAAAAAGTAAGAAAGCAACGAGAAGCGAGGGAGAACCCAGAGAAACCGTACTTCTACCTACCTCCAGATCTTCTAAGAAAGAAGGTGGACCAGAAAAAGCGAGAATCTCAAAAGACCCTGCCAAAATCGGACTACGACCGCTCTCTCACCAAGTCATTTGTGGCGAAGCAGAAAAAGACTAGAGCAGGGAAAGGTGTTGCACAACTCAGACAACAATCGCAACAATCAGTCCCCCCTCTTGTCATTCGTAATGAATATGGTTCAAACTTAGACGTACTGGACGTCGATTTTGAGGACCTGGCTCGGTTTTACGAGGATACCGGTTTGGACCTTGCCCAAGTGCTCGCTGAAGGACCATCTGCTCTGAAAGTGGATCCTTGGAAGAAATTTGAACATGGAAAGAGTCTATACAACCCTGAGGCCTTAGGTGAACTGGGTACACAAATGTACCTGTTAAACAAGTGGTACATGGCGGCGAGTGAACGGGGAGAGACCTTTGTTTCTGTCAAAGTTAGAAACTAACATTACTTCCGTGGCGATGACGTTATATATGTCGGGTTTTTAGAATTACACCAACTATGCCACCTGGACTCTCTCGACAAAAGTCTCATTAGCTGCTATTGTCTGTAAGTGTGATTATTTTCTACTATTAAAGTGTATATATATAAAGCTACATGTATATATATAAATTATATATCCTCACACTATATTTTTATATATGCAGATATGAGATGATAGAACTCAGAAAGAGAAGGGATAATGATGTTGGTTTCGTTGATCCAAATATCGTATTCAAATACCCTAATCCCCCGCCTCAATGAAAAGCTGAACTCAAGAAAAATCTCATGAGGTTCTTAGTGAACCAACAAAAACAAGGACATACTCTTCCCCTACAACTTCAAGTGAGTGTTAAATAATTAATGTCGATCATATGGACATTTGTTTAGTTATTTGCTTACTAGCTAAGCTATCTCCCATATATATATATATGTTGACTCTAGTTAATGTCGATCATATTTGTGTATAAAAACATATGCAGCAATCACTAGATATTGATAGTCATCGATATGGCTAATAGTCGGTTGAGCATCTTAGACTCATTAAGAAAAGAGCAAACAGAGTACCAAGACATGATAGATATTATCCAAGGGTAATTTGGTCTCTCTAGCAACTATATATACCCCGATCTCTTAACTGCAACAATTATTAAAGGCCAAATTAATTTTTTATTTTATTGGGCGCAGTGTTTGAAAAAGTTTCATTGAGGAACACCACATGGAACATTGCAAAGCGCCACTGGATGTAATCGCACACAAAGTAAGTACTAGCTACATTTATATATATATATATATATATAATTCAATTAACACCATGCATGCTTTCAATTCACCGGATCTTTTTTCTCGTAAAAGTGGGTTCTGAGGCAAGAACAGGGGAACAACTACTGTGGATACTATGTTTGCGAGTTCATCATGGTGTACTCAAAAAGAACTCCTGAAGAGAACCTCAAAGTATGTTATATAAATATATTCATATATTCACAATTTCTTTTATTGCTCATATATATAAGTAATCACGTGACCAACACATATATATATATATTAATACTTTTCCTTTAACTTTTATTAAAGACTCTATGGTTGAAGGAAAAAGTCATATGACGTGACCAACTGAAAGCAATTCAAGAGACCGTAGCAGGATTTCTTAATGACCAGGTCCTAAACCCCGCTGACGAGTTCTACAATGACATGAACGAAACATGGAAGCCAAACCAGATGGAGTGAATTTGTAATGCCAAGAATATGATAGAATATACAATGCAAGCTTTATTTGTAATATATATATACATATTATATGTACATAAAATAACGTACAATATATATATATATATATGCATGTAATATATACGTTAGTTTCATACTTTAGTTTATACAAAATGTTTGAACATTATAAACGTGTAGAATACGTATATTATTAGCAGCATAGAATGCGTATTCGAAAACCTATTCGAAAACCAAAACGAATCATCAATTGAAAATAGAAACAAAAAAATGAAAAAAAAGAAAACATTTAGTCCCTGTTGGTAATGCCAACTGGGACTAAAGGGCCGGCCCACGTGGCCAGGCCGGGAGGCCTCTTTAGCCCCGGTTGGTATTATCAACCGGGACTAAAGGTGGACCTTTAGTCCCGGGCGCGAAACCGGGACTAAAGGAGGGGCTCTTTAGTCCCGGATTCATGCTCCCGGTTCCAAAACCGGGACTGAAGGGTTTGAGAACGGAGAGTACAGCTAGTTTCTCTACTAGTGTAGATAATTAACAAATTGTGATGTGTGCTTCATATAACATTAATTATCATGTATGGGTATTGATATGACAGTTCCTACTTCAATAACTTTTGTTGGCGCCCCTAATGTCACAATACACGTGTAAAAATGCCCTAGAGAATTGGCGTCTGTGACATCAAGATCTCACAGACGTGTATTATGCGTCTTTGATGACTCCCATCAGAGACACGTCTTAAACAAAATGTGCCTTTGAAGAAGGGTCATCAGAGACGCGCGCGGATAGCTAAAACATGTCTCAGGAGGGTCTTACCAGGGACGCATTTTAGCTATCCGCGTCTCTGATGAGGAATTACAAAAAACAAAACAAAAGAAGAATAACCTCAGTGCCAAGGCTAGGAAACCAAATATTAGTAGTAAACAAATATATTACACATGCAGATTTGGACACACCAGATTCATTGACGGTAGCTACAGGTACATATCTATCACATACATACATATATCAATATATATATATATGAATGACCACTATACACATCAATAAACAAAATATGAACATGATCTGTACGGCAAAATTTTCCGTCCATTTCTCATACTGGGCTGCATTCTAAGACAAAGTAGGAAAATTACCCCATTAGTTCCAACTGATCACATACATGCGCAACTACACACAGTACTGATATACATATGCACCAATATAATAAATTTTTAGCTAACTCCTGATTATGGTTTATGAAGGTTCAGGTGATTTTTTTTTTGAGGAAACAAGGTTCAAGTGAATTTCAATGTTCATATGCAGTGAAATACACAATGAAATATGGCAAATCACACCATGACTAACCATACAAGGAAAGAGCATGCAACAATGCAAATAAAATTAAAAGACGACATACTTGTATGCAAATATATGACATACAAATACTTGCTGAGACATGTGAATATACATGCAGAATCAATGTAGGATCATAGCTCCATAGTAATCTGTCTCTCTTGTGTGTCCATTTTCAGGCTTTAAGTAGGCACCCATTCCTGTTTGACCTGTTGCAAAATTCCAACAAAAATGTTGAAGACAAGTTAAACAATAAACATATGCTAAGGTCATATGGTCCAGGAAAGAAAATCAATATATGAATGTACAGCTAAGAAAAATAATGGTACCTCTCCAAAAAATGAAGGAAATAATGATAATAGCTGGTGAAACATGTATGGCTTTCCTTAATTCTTCACACACATAGAAACTAAAGGAATTAAAGGGTCTATATATTTGGTTCAGCCGTGGGCTATGAAAAAGCTGTCGTGAGTCGTGTGAGATATTTGATATAGAAAAGCTACTGTGAGTCATGTGCAGTGAAAAGATGTTGGTTGTTTGGTTAAAATAACTATGAAACCTATGTTAGGTTTAGTTCCACATCGAAAAATGATGGTTGGGAGCACAACATATAAGGCAGGGGCAGCCCTCACCTATCATGTCAGTCTTTTGGGTTGAGTTAGGCCCGAGGTCCTGGTATGTTATATGCTCTCATGGACCTAGGCCTGGGGACGCTGGCGTGTGAGTATAGTTAGACGGACTGGATCTGTTGCACACTACAACAACCTACACCATCCCTTTCTCCCTTGAACCAGCTATGGAAAACATTTCTCAGTTTCCACCTATTTGGAAAAGCCAAAAGCCGAACGCAGGATCCAAGATGCCGTAAAAATTGTACAACATGAAAGCAGCTACTTCTGAAGCAGCTTCTAATTCTACCCATTTTGTTGGCTTTCTACTTTTTGGCAGCAGAATCTACTACTACAAAATTGATTTTAGGAGACAGGCCATTTTAAAAAGCTAGTGTTAGCTATGAGATGTAAAAAGGCTACTGTAAGTTATGTGATGTGAAAAAGACACCGGCTGTTTGGTCAAAATAACTATACAACCTATGTAAGGTTTAGTCCCACATCAAAAATTAATGTTGGGGGAGCACAACAAATAAGGCAAGGGCAGCCCTCACCTATCAGGTTAGTCTTTTGGGTTGAGTTTGGCTCGAGGTCTTGGTATGTGGTGGGCTCCAGTGGACTAGAACTTGGGAGTGTCGGCTCATGGGTATAGTGAGCTAGGTCGGATCTGCTACGCACTCTAACAAGTGGTATCAGAGCCCATGGTTGGAAAACCTAGAAAAATCTCAGGAGTCACATGTTGACAGGGGAGCCTGTTAACGTCTCAGAGGTGACATGGGTTGTGTGTGGTATTGAGCGTTGGACTCAGGGCCTAAAAATGTCTTCTGTAGATCACAGGGGTGTTTGTGATGTGAAGAGTTGGGCCCGATGTGTGACAGGACAGATTGTTAGGTTTAGTCCCACATCGAAAATTGATGGTGGGGAGCACAACATATAAGGCGGGGCAACCTTCGCCTATCTGCTGGCTAGTCTTTTGGATTGAGTTAGGCCTGAGGTCTTGGTATGTTGTGGACTCCAGTGGACTGGGGCTTGGGGCGCTGGCTCATGGGTATAGCGAGTTGGGCTAGATCTGCTGCGCACTCAAACAACCTACCCCATCCCTTTCTCCCATGAAACAACTGCAAAAATATTTCTCTATTTCCACCTATATGAAGCTGTAAGCCAAAATTAGGGTCCAAGCCTCCAAGGTGCCGCGAAAATTGTACAATATGAAAGCATCTGCTTCTGGCAATGCAGCTTTTGATTCTACCCATTTGGTTGGCTTTTTGCTTGTTGGCAGTATAAGCACTTTTTAGAAGCTAAACCAAACACAACCTAAGACTAGATAGAAACTGGAACTAAACCATTGGCAACCATCATTTAGAGTTTCCTATCCACTGCACATAAAACATTTTCTCAACGCCATTTCTGCTGCTAGTTGAAACTCCCCCGCTTGTGATAAGTTATTACTAGCTCGAGGTAGAGAGGCGGGTACTGAAGCATAAAGCGGTTGTTCTTCGCGCTTGCTGCTCTAATGGCGATGCAATAGTGTTCTAGTTAGTTGTTGAGTTTGGTGTTCTCGTCGTACTTCTGGATGTTTTGGGGGAATCAAAAGTCAACCAGCGTCATTGCACCATGAACATGTTGTCCGATGGCCCTGGGTTCGATCTGATCAGGTGTCGATCTATGACTATATCCAAGTCTTTATCGATGGTGGTGTTCGTTGTTGCAGTTGTCTCAGCAATAATGGTTGTCCCTACCACGATCGTCATCTTCACCGTGGGCCCTATGATGGTTGTGAGCCTCATTGTTCTGGTGGTAGCCCATTGAGATCATCGTGTGCATTGTGCCTCGTGTTGATCGTGTACCTAGCATCGTAGTTTTCCTCAATCTAACAATGGACCAAACCAGGAGGGTGCTTGGAGCTATGGTTGCCATGGCTGGAGCCACCGTGGGGACTAGAGCTATGTTGTATCGATGTTTTTTGGTGTGTATGATGGCTATTAGTAGTGTCCTTGAGTTGGTCCATCATTGAGAGCTATCCATCTTTGAAAGCTACTTTCTCGGTGAGGACCCAAGCCTTGCAATGTGTTTAGTGAATCATAGGGCTGGCTAGTTCCACCAATCATTGAGGACCTAGACGACTGAAGCCATGCTCTCACTTGTTCGAGTGAAGACAAGGATATCCTCTTCATCTTGCTCAATGTATTCAAGGGCATTGCAGTCACTGCGGCGTAGGTTGTCAAGAGTGTCTCATTGCTCAATCTCCTGCTAGAGGTCTATCATTGCTTGTTGCACTGATCCCGCTTCACTTTTAGGGTGAGTAGATCAACAACCAAAAGGCTATCTTGTTCACCATTGATTTCTCCTATGGCTTCCTGAGGGACGTTGGGGTTTTGTTCATCGTGTTTGGGTGTTGCAATGAAACATTCCCTAGACGAGGTGGTGGCCCATGGAGCTCTGTCATAGTAGGGATTCGAGTTGTGGATGAAGTGGAGTGAAACTCTTTCGAGTAGCTCCGAAGTCATCTGGTTTGAGAGGTCAGTTCTAGAGATGGTATCGTTATCCTCCGCAGAATCGACCATTCCAACAAAGGTGGCATAGCGATTGGGTGATCATGTAGATGCATATGCAAGGTGACGCCCAACAAGTAACATGCTATTGTGTTCTTGAGTGTAATGCCCTTGAGTCCAAATGACTCAGATCCACTCTACACGTTGAGTGAATCACACCTACCACCATCCCACTTACCCTTTCATCCTTGCTTCGCATAAAAACATTAATTAACCTGGGGATGGTGGGATGGACTCTAAAAGCCTTATATGTTGGTCTAACAGACCTTTAACACCCAAGGTGGGACTAAACCCTACACAATATCTTATTAACATGCATATGGGACACTATGGACCACATTTCAATCTGGGCCGAATGTCACATTGAGTCTGATACGAAGCTTGAAGAAGTCTCGCCCATAAGAACATGATCTGAGTAAGAAGTCAATGGCATCGTGTTGGCCGTCCTTATTGACCAAATTCGACTGCCAATCAAGATACAAAAATGGGAGAACTAGTACATCTTGCACACATATGTCTGTCATATTGACATATTTCCACATGTATTGGAAGATCAAGGTTTTGCAGGACATATACATGGATATGGTGGAAAATATAGTCAAAATACGCAATCTGGCAAAGTGTAATGCAGACTCAAGCCAAGAAATAGAAAGAAGGCCCACTTACCTTGCAAACCTGGGCCACTGTAACACCCGATTTTAAGAAAAAACCAGATACACACCATATGTGAGCCTAGGAAGTCAAATCCCACATATGGCCACAAATAAAGGTAATATCAATAGACAATGCTTAATACATAGCGTATTAGTATAAAAGATATAACCTTAGATAGCAAACAGCGGAAAGACAACTCCGATATTCAGGTGAAGACTCCAAATCCATAGGGACAACTGACTAGTTGATCACAAGCCTAACTCCTCCAGACTCTAGCAATCTGGTGCCCATTCGGGATTTTTCCAAACAATTGAAAAGTAAAGCAAGCGTAAGTACATATCGTACTCAGCAATATAACATGGGGTTCATGAGGCTCAAAGGGTTGATACTGGTTTACTACGATTAGCTTTTAGTGAGTCATCATTTTAGCAATTGAGTAGCAACAAGTTTAGCATAAGCCCCAAATAACCACATGATCATGTAAACAAGAATAATGTATGGCAAAAGCAATAATCATAAGTAAGCATATGTATTATTAGTATCATCAGTGTTCATCATCTATTTAGTAAGAAGTCTAGGCCGCTTATGACAGTGAGCACGGCTGTTATAACAGTTTTTAACTCTGTAGAGGTCGTACATCTTTACCCACAAGTCATGATTCCCATATACCATCACCTCTACCAAGGAAGTGGGACAGGGTACACTTCGAGACCGTTCATAGGTTCCACTAATAGGTAGCAACCCACTAAGGTTTCCCCATCAATAAGCATGAACTCCCCTCCAAGGAGTGACTAACAAAAAACAAATAAACCAAAGTGCACCCTCTTGGCAGGGCGAGAATGTACAAATCGGAGCCCCTCTTGCGCCCTTTCGGGTAAGCTACCACAAACTAGTAGAAGTCTAATACTGAGTCAAGCCAGAGCCATATAGCTTGTGGTTGCACTGTAAGTCCCAGGGGAATCCACTTACAGATAAGCCCTTAGGGAGAGAAACTAGAGCAACATAAAAACAACCCAATGCTCTAGCCCTCTTGAGCCATATTGCTAAAAAGCATCTTTTAAACGTTTATTGCATATACCATTAGTCAAGTTACATATCATGGTTATTTATCTTGAGCACTAGCAAAATACTACACAATGCATAATCCCACGGTGTCAAGGTATAAGTATAAATACTAGGATATCCTTAGGGGTAACAAGGTAGACACATGCACATGAATTAAATGATATTAAATGTTATTAGGAGACAAGGATGGTCCCATTCTATACTTGCCTTAAACTCAGATCTTCTGCTAGTTCGTAGCTTCAAAAGATTGCTTCTTGATCACCACGTAAAACTCACCGACCGAACATGATCATAAAGCACCACACAAGCATCCAAACAGAGACATGCATAACATACAAACATAGCTATATTAGAATAGTACACCAATCATATGAAACATAAAGTAAAAATGTTTAAAATATGTTCTACATGTCGCTACGAACACATAGGTGCGAAAAGCACGCTAATTGAAGTTACAGTGCGAAAGAAACAACTACTGGAAGATTCGTTTTAAAAGAGAAAAGGAAAATTATAAGCCTTCATTTATTTTAATTATATTAAATTATGTATTGAATATTCTAGAGAAATATATAAATCTTATTAAGTCAATTTGTATTTTGAATTAGAAAACCAAGATAAACTAATTATATTTTATTTATAAATCTTGTTGCATAAACATTAACCAAGTTAGGCATTAAACCATGAAATTCTAGAGCTAGAGACATGGTAAACATTGTTACTAATGCGTAGATTATGTCATTATGAATCTAACACAACTTGAACAGACTAAAACGGAGCTAAAACAGCGAAGACATAAGCTAAACGGTGTTGATGGCAATTTTGTAAATAAACAGATCTAATTTCCGAATTAAAATAAAGAAAGCATCTTTTCAATCTACGCTAAGGTCCGTGGGTTAGAATAGGTGGAAGCCGAGGGGCTCTTTACCAAAAGTGCCATGGCGAAGGGGTATGTTCTAATCTGGATCGTTGATCCAATATCCGACGGTTGTGGTGGCTCGAGGCGAGTTGGTCAGTTTGGAACAGGGCTCCGGCGTGGTGGTTCCATGGCTGGCGATGAGGGAGCTCGCCGGTGTTCACGGGGACGGCTCTAGAGTTGATGGTTTGACTTGGGAAAAGCACCAGGATGAAGAAGAGAGGACGGAGATCTCACCTCGGCACTTTTCGTGGATAGAGAAATGGCGGAGACGACGCAGGGCTCAGCGGTCGACGGCGACCTTCCTACAACCATTGGTGGTAGAGTTTGAGCAACAGAGACCAAAAGAGAGAGACATAGAGTGCTGGGGGCTTCATCACATTGAAGCAAAAAGTGGCATGGAGTTTCGGGCAGCAGCGAGGCAGCAAACGGCATCAATGGCGGCGGCGGGAGTGTTGGCGAGCTCTAATCGCTGGCGGTTGGGCTACCTAGGGCAAAAGATGGCTCAGAGATGGGAAACGAGGATTCGGCAAGGTCCCAGGGGTTTTATAGGGGCGCCTTGGTGTGGAGTTCATGCTAAATCCCATGAAGATCAGGATCGGGCAGTGTCGATTTCCCTTGGCTGGAGTTTGTCTTGTGCACGACGTGAGGAGGTAGAAGACCAGCTACCAAGTGGGCGCCGCCTGGCGGCGAGATGAGGAGCAGGGTCCATGTGGTAGTGAAATAGAGAGAGAGGCAGTGCACTAAGCCACATCGAAGGGGCGCCGAGCTAGGCCTGCTACCACTCGGGCCAGAAAATAGAAGGAGGGAGTGGGAGTGGGCCTTGCCACTCGGGCCCAAAGAGTGGAGAAGGCAGCTAGGCTTATAGAAAAATGGCTGGGTGGGCCTGCAGATTGTGGGAGAGCCAAGGTGGTCTTGGCTGCCACTGGACTTCAGAGGGGAGAGAGCCGGCTGAGGGAAAAGGCCAGCAGTCCGAAAAGAGAGGGAGGAAGCTTTTCTTTTTCTTTTTATTTTCTAATTTTTCCACAACCATTTTCAAATCATTTTCAAAAACAGTTTTGAATCAATTTTGATTTGAGTCAAAACCACATAGCACAAAAAAAAATATGCAGCAGCATGTATGCATCAACAATGTTGCTAATCCTATGGTAAATTTTTAATTTAATGAAAATTTTATTTTTCCTATGTTTCATGAGCACAAAAATACAAAATTAAATCATTTTAGATCTATTTCACAAGAAGCAAATTTTAGGGTGTTATAGCCCTGAACCCACGGGGTGCAGCCCAGACCCAGCCAAGAGCTCGCCAGAGCAAGGTGGTGCGGGGAGGTTCCACCTAGGGGGCAGGCGCACCTGGGGTGCGGCCACACCCCCCTCCCACCTCTCGGGCCCATCCTTCGCTGGTCAGTGCCATTACTCCTGTGGAGGACGGTGCGGGCAGGATCCATGGAATATTCCCCCCCCAAACCATCATAGGGCTAGTATAAGAGGGGGGGGAGAGCCCCCTCACTCGGACACACCACACCTAGAGCTCTACTCTCTCCACATTTGTACTCTTTTACCTTTTTAGTAGTAGTGGAGCAAGGCTAAGCTTTGTAAGAGGCTTGGACATCTTGGCAACACTTGGAATAAGAAATACTTTTGGATCCAACATGTTCTTGCTCTCTATTTATCAATATAGTTATGCTTATGAATTAGAGCAAAGTTCCTATGTTATGTATTTAGCATATAGAACTTTATGCTTAATTGTTCATAAAACATTCATGGTTAGAATTGGAGCTAAGTTGAGGTGGCGGTTCGTCGTTCCTTTGGGTTTGCCCATGTCCTATGCTAGTCGATCTGTAGGGTCTGAGTCCCAGGGGTATATGGGTAGTTTCTTTATACACGGGCGTGGTGCTCGGGTATACGGAAACCTTAAGATATGATGGTGCTCCAAGGTTGAGGGGTAGGCGGCAGATGGTGATAGCCCTATCCGTCCCTTGTAATCCCCCACATTTGGGTATTTGTTGACGGTCACTATTGCAAACATAAACCATTAATTTAACCTACATTTATCATTAATCTTAATAACCAACATAGGTATAGATGCTTATACTAAGTATTTCCATGAGTTTTGGTGAATCTGTGAATGCAGGAGGATTTAATCAGAAAACAGATCATGTGGACCATATCATGAGACCAAATCATGATCATCCACGATGAAACCGACTTAAAGGACCTCTAATCCACCATCCAAGACAAAACACCGCAAAACAACCCGAATGGACATAGGGTGGGGCCGGCTGGCCCCACTTGTAGGTCAGTCGGCCGGCCTCCCTGGCCCACCTTTCGGTCTCTGCTTCGAAGGTCGGTTCTCCATCGCCTTTGACAGTCCATCTTCACCGTGTATCAAGGTCTGTTTGAATCAAGGGTCGAGATGATGAGTTGCCACGGATTCATGGGCCCATAGCTGCTTGGTGACCCCTATAAAAGGACCCCCATACCTCCTCCAAAAGGGGATCGCAATCAAGAGAAGAATAGTCCTCCGCATTAGGATCTATCCTTTGTAAATAGAAAATACTGAGATTGTAACACCCTAAAATTTGCAACATTTTGAAAATAGGTGAATTAGATTTATTTATACAATAGTGTGTGCATGCAACATAGGAAAATAATAATTTTGTTCAAATTAAAATCAAATATAGGTCTACAAACATGTTTATGCATTCATGCTGCTGCATATTATTTTTGTACTGTCTGGTTTGAAGTCAGATTTCAAATTGATTTGAATTTGCATTTCAAAATTTGCTTTAGAAAAATTAGAAAAGGAAAATGAATTTCTCTTCCTCCCCTTCCCTGCTTTCAGCCTAGGTCAGCCTGCTTCTGCTCGATTTGCCTCTCTTTTCCCTATGCGGCCCATCTTTCTCTCACGCAGCCTGTTCCAGTTCCCCGCTGGCCCAACAGCGCGCTCGCGGCCTAGCTGAGTGCGGATGCCGTGCTCCTTCCCCTTCGTTTCACTGATAGCTTGGCCCCACATGTTAGCGCCATCTTCCTCATTCATGTCCGTGTCAGACTCCACCACACCGCCGTGTCCGCCTTCGCTATGCCCTCGTGGTGGCGTGCTTCCCATGTCGCCCCACCTCATAAATACCGATGCCCGCACCCGCCGCTCTCCCTATCGCGCCCTAGAGCAAGCCTCTGCCCTCGCATCACACCGTGTCATGCCAACCCTAGCGCCGCCACCATCACCACTGCCTCGCCGAGCACCATGTCGTCCCTGTTTGCCTCACGCCGCGGTAAGCTACCTAGATGAGTTCGCATCGCTCTCCTCTTCCTCCCGGTGCCTTCGGTTTTTTTCTCGTGGGCCAAAGGCCCTTAATCGCACACGCCGGCGAGCTTCTCGTCGCCGTCCATGGAGGACCACCGTGCCGTCCCTGTTCTCAGTCGGTGATACTCTATTCAGCTTCCGTGTTTCAATCTTGATTGTCTATTTGAGATCCAACGGTCCAGATCTTAAGATACCCCTTCGCTGTGAATTTTGAAAAAAGGCCCTTACAATTAGTTAGATCTTAACCCGCCGTCCCTAGTTTCTTTCAAAAGGACCCCTGCCTTTTCTGCAAATTGTGGCCGTAGTCCTTATGTCGGTTTAAAATCTGATTTTAATTATTTAAATTCAAAAATTAGGTTTCATCTATTTACAGAACTGCCACTGTCTTCTATAGTCTATAAAATCTCTGTTTTAACTCCGATATGATCCGTTCAACTTGCGTTAGGTTCGTAATTCCATAATCTACATGTTCATACTACTATTAGGTATGTTTTCAACTTTTAAAATTCAAGGTTAGATTTAATCTATTATTTTACTAAAGGCAATCTTGTTTAAATCATAACTTCTTCGTTTTAGCTCCGATCTTTGTTATATTCACGTCTGTGTGTTCGTAGTGAGACGTAGATTCATTTTACAAACTTTTCATCTTGATTTTATGCTGATTGGTATAATGTTCTAATCTATAGCTTTTGTTTGCTATGCATGATTGCTTCTGGATGCTTGTATGTTGCTGTGATTATCAAGTATAGACGGTGAGCAATTCGTGGGAGACCAAGAGTACTATTTGGACGAGCAAGATCAGCAGGAGAACTTTGTTCAAGGCAAGCATAGCATGGGATTATCCTTGTTTCCTATCAATGTTAATACATTAAATTCATGTTGCATGTGTCACCTTGATAGGGATTCCCTAGAATTGAACTTATACCGTGTCACCTATGGGATATGCATTGGGTAGCTTTGCTAGTGCTCAATTAAACCAGGATCTTGTAACTTGACTTATGGTATATGCAATAAACATTAAAATATGACTTTTTAGCAACATGGAACCAGGGGGCTAGAGGATTGGGCTATTTTTATGGTGCTCTAGATTCCTCTCCCTAAGGACTTATCTGTAAGTGATCATCCGGGACTTACAGTACAGCTATGAGGGCTATATGGCTCTGGCTTTAGTTTAGTATGAGGACATTTTCTATCTTGTTAGCTTGTTAGTGGTTACCTTTATTGGCGTAAGAATGGCTTGACGAATCGGGTATAGTGTGGCCTCTGTCCCTATGAGTATAGGCTGCGTGTCAATGTGCCATCGGGAAGGGGGCTCTACATCTGTTTGTCGAGTGAATCTAATGGCCCTAACTTGTTAGACGAACCTTTGAAAGGCTTCATAGTGAACCCTACCGACCTTCCTTGGTAGTGGGTCAAGAGGTTGGCCGCCTCAGGCGAAAGGGTAATTCATGACTCACAGTGAAAGTGTACAACCTCTGTAGAGTGTAAAACTGGTATATCAGCCGTCCTCATGGTCACGAGCGGCCTTGGAATCCTTATGGAATAGATGATCACTAAGAATTATCTATTTATGCTATTCATTATTCATGTTTACATTGATCATGTGTTATACTTTGGGGATTGAAACAACTTGTTGCTACTCTTATGCTAAAATTGTGATAACTAAAAGCTGAATACTGTTAAACCAGTGTCAAGCCTTTTGAGCCTCATGAACCCATGTTACACTTGTTAAGTACGACATGTACTTACGCTTGTTTATTTTCATTATTTGGAAAAAAATCACGGATGGGTAACAGATGGCTATGGTAATGACGACTTTCCTGAGGATTACTAGACTTGTGGTCAACTAGTTGACGTCCCTATGATATGGAGCTTCCACGAGAGATCTTTTCTTTATACTTCTGCTACTCTTATGTGAAGACTATGTCTTAACATTCATGATGTAATAAACACTTGTGATGTTACTATTTATAATTTGTCGGCTTATGTGTGTGACTGATCTCTAGGCGCACATAAGATTATGCATCCCATTTTATCCTTAAAATCAGGTGTGACAGATTGGTATCAGAGCCGTGTTGACTGTAGGATGCAAGCCTAGTTAGCAATGGTCGTGTTAGCTTCTTTTGCTTCACTCATTTCATGCTTTCCATCTCACCCTTGTTATCTGCTAAAGTTTTATGCTCCTTTTGCCTCACTCTGTTATGAAAATTATTGCTTCTAATCTGACTAAATCTAATTCTATAGATGCATTAGCACCAGAGGCTACTACCCACCCGGTGGCTTGTCCATGGAGCCACATGAGGAGGAGGAACCCCAGGAACAAGAAGTTGATTCGCCAACACCTGTGCCTATGCCTGAGCCCTTCTAGGAAGAGCCTAAAGATTGGGGTTGTCTTTCCGCTATCTATACTTCGAGGTTATATTCTTTATACTAATACGCCATGTATTTAAGCATTATCTATTGATATTACCCTTATTTGTAGCTATATGTGAGATTTGACTTCTTGGGCTCACATATGGTGTGTATCTGGTTTTGTTCTTAAAACCGGGTGCTACAGAGATAGAGAGTGAGGGAATAGTTTGGAGGAAGTGCTGGCCTATCGGTGCTCTCTCTACAGCTTGTACCTTGGCGGATCTAGGTTCTACCTGAACTTGCTTTTGAGACATCTCTAGTAATTGATTTCTGATTCAAGTAAGTATTGTGTTTATATTACTCATCAGGATCATGACTCTTTTGAGTACTTTAATCTTTGTAGCACTTTTGGGTTAAAGTGGTAATCGTTAGTATAAGCGTGGTGCTTAGAGTTTCGGCTACTCATGGATGCACCCTGCATTCTAGATCGGTGGTAGATCACAAGGGTGACAGTCTCGTTGAGTCCTCTATAGACCAAGTAGGACCCGGTCATGAAGGAAATGTCATACTCTATTTCTGCTTTTCCTTAGTAATGTCCCCTGGTAAACACTAGAATACATAGCTTACCTAAGTTAGAAAATAGAGAACCTTAGTAGTCCTCTCTACGCTCCTGTTTATCCTTAGCCTTGTTGCTACCCTTGGTTAAGCTAGACTTAGTTAAACTCACACGTTTCTCTGAGTTTGATATCCTGGAATACTTCTGGTGAAAAGCTACAATCGATATCCATGTGCTTGCAGATCTTTTCTGTGTGCCCCCACTGGTGTCAACAAGCTTTTATGGCATCGTTGTCGGGCAAACGGTTGTTGTGTTAACTTCGAACCTAGCTTAACATTATATCTTTTGTTTTATTTCTTTTTTAGCATGGATAACACACCTATATATCAATATGCTACACCTATGAGCTCATGCCTAGAGCCACCAAAGTCTTCGAAGCCTATCCTAACACCTGGCTATGAGTTGTGTCCGTGCTTGATAAAAATGGTTCAGGAACAATCCTTCTTGGGAGAAGGCAATGAAAACCCATACTTTCACCTACGAGAGTTTGATCAGACCTGTGCATGCTTGCATATTATTGGCATGTCAGACGAAACCTTAAGGTGGAAGTTATTTCTGTTCTCTTTGATGGGAATGGCTAAACATTGGTATAATCAAACCGTAGGAAGTTTGCAAGGAGATTGGGATGCTTTATGTTCTAGATTTTGCTTATCTTTCTTTCCCATCTCTAGAGTGGCCAGCCTTCGGCTAGAGATTTTAAATTTTAAACAAAATGAAAAGGAATCTCTTGGCGAGTCATGGGTTCGTTTTAATAGTCTTACCACAACGGGCCCTGACCTTGCTATTCAAGACCGTATCCTTCTTCAACATTTTTATATGGGTCTTAGTAAGGACTCTACGCAATTCCTTGATTCAGCATCTAGAGGAGCTTTCCTTGGTTTGTCTGCTAGTGAGGCAAGGACTATCCTTGATAAAATTATTGGACACATTCCCTACACCGACAATCATGATGAACTCCCCAAGGAAAAAGAAGAATCATCTCCCGAGCAAGAAGAGGAAGCTTTGATAGCCAAATCACAACCACTCCAAACCCAAGATTTAGCAATCAAACCTGAACCGCCAATACCCTAAAACCCAAATCCTCCAAAGGAAGAAGAAATTCGACATCAGGAAAATCCAAGGATGGAATGCCAAGCATGTCCATAGAAGGAGAGCCAAGTTATTTAGAAACCATTCCTATCCTCTCTCCTTCTATGCCCATTACCAATATATGCTTTGAACCCATCTCTAAACCCATCCTTTACCCCGATGATCCCTCTTATGAGTCTTATGATGCTCCTATCATTGACTCTAATAATCCACTAAGACATCCAAGGCATAGGAGTCATGAAGTCCACCAATCTGACCAAGAAGAGAAACAACAACAGCTAGAGCATATCACGAATTCATGTGCCATTGTAAGCAAAGAATGTTGGACAAGGCCAAAGCTCTAAGAATAGAACGCAAACCTGTTGTAGACCCAACGAGTGAGCTTCAGTTAATCTCTTTAATAAACATGACCCATCCAAGTTTGCAGGATGCTTTGGATAATCAACCTCTCATCAAGCTCAACTTGAGAGCCACCAATCCAAGGGAAATTTTGGACATTCATGAGAAATCAATCTTGGAGCTTGAAAAGGAAGAAGATATTATCAAGCATGGAAGCTACTTCATGACCACCTCATCAAATCCATGCCCGCATAAGAAATCTTCTAAATTAATTTGTCTCCCTACCATCACACATGAGATCTTCAACCCTTCATGTTTTTTGTCCATAAAAACTTTGAGAGGGTGGTTGTAGATGTTTTTGTTTATCATAAATATTGCAAGTCTCATAGTGTTTTGGCAGGAATCTTGAGATAGATATACAAAGGTTGGTGTTGAAGGGGAAACCACTTCACCAACATAAGATGCAATTCGAAGGTTTCCCAAGGACGAGCTTCTGTCCTAAAACAAGCACTTTCGGGAGAGTCCCTGAGCTTTCACCTTTTGTTCAAATATATTTGTTTAAAAAAGAGTGGAGACTTTGTAATTTGAGTTTAAAGATAAAATTATGAAATTGTTCCTTCGAGTATTTTTGTTACTAACCATTCCAGGTTTGAGCAAAAGGGAAGAATAAAAACATAAGGTACATTCAACCAATCATCATGCAACATTGATTTACATTCACGAGAGAGTTCTATCATCCAAACTTGATTTTGCCTAACTGCAAAATTCAAGTGTGGGGGATCGACTTCTCTTAAACATCTCATGCCATGTTGCTAATTTGTTTTTGTTATCTTTACCTAGATGCCATGCTCAACTTGCTAAGTCATAAAAAAACAAACTGCTCCTTTGGTTCACCACACATGTTCTTGTTTCTATTTGAATGAATCTCATTATTCTCTAATATTTCCTTTTCTATACTAAGTATGCTTTCGAGTATTGTTTGAATATAATCATTGAATCAAAACATACTTGTACAGAATTTGGTTGTACATATGGATTAACCTCTGTAGAAAAAAAAATTAAATTTTGTTGGGAAGGTCATGAGATCATTCGTAGAGAGAAATCAAGGTTTGAGGTATTCTTCAAAATAATTCTACATATCTTTGCCCTAACATTGTTTAAGTTTTAATAAAGGCACATCATTTAAACCATGGGATAAAATGTTCTATGCTAACTAAAATGCTAAGACCAACTTTTTTGTAGCATAGAAGATGACCTTTAGCTTTATGACAACAATACCTTTACTTCAAATTACATGTGCATCCCTTCGGGTATGTGTTGTCCACTAATCTTTTGCTGAGATGAAACAACGAGTAGAATGGAAGGTCCGAACATAGATTCACAAAAGAAAGAACAAAAAGATGGCATGACAAAAAAATGAGAAAGGAGTGCAATCTAGGAGACAAGATGCTCATGAACAAGCTCAAGATGCGAGGCTAGTCAAGCAAGGAAAGCTTCAAGCAGTAGGAGAGGAACATCACAAGTCATCTACCCTCGTCACATGGTGTCATCATGCTCCAATGACAAAAGTAACATCTTAAGGTAAATGGTTTACATTTAGAAGCTTTCCCTTGACTCTAGTATGCACATAAATGGTGAATTAAACATGTTTGAGTTACAACTTTGCTTGATCCAACCTAATTAACTCAACATATCTTTTTTTGTAAGTTTGTTCATAAGCAATCCTTTCTTGATCTCATAGTTTTAACCAAATGAGTTAAAAGGTTGCACACCTTATCTCTAGAAGATGATAGTCATAATCATGAAAAGTTGATACATTATGTAAAGATGAACAATCCTTCCATAGGATAAGCAACTCAATCCTTTTTGCCAAATCTAATCAAATGCTATATTCATGCTCAATCTTCTGATCTTATCACCCATGTTATAAGAATGAACAAGGCACATAACATCAACCTTATCATGTTAAAAATACCTAAGGCTAAAGAAGAATGATTTTTTTTGGTTTTGTTGGTGTTTTTCACCAACAGAGCCTATGCACTTGATCTCTACCTTGTCTTTATGAGTAGAACACACTTTGAGTAAAGAGTGGGGGAGTTAGTCGATTCCCCAAATTCTATAAGATAAAGTTCTGAACCTACAACATGCACACTGTGCAAGATGCTGCTAGCTTCCATGAATAATGCTTCACTTAAAAATGCTGGTTTGACATTTACTCCCATCTTCTTGGTACATGTGTGAATAGTTTGACATGTTCTTATGAAATCTAAAATAAACCAAGACCACACTTCAACTAAAATTTTGAAAAGGGACATGTTTATGACATTCTTTGAGATAGAAGCTTGCATAGAGTTTGTTCCATATACATATACTTATGCTTGTGGGAAAATAATTTTATAGGACAATCATATTGACTAAGTTGATGTGGAGTGTGATATAGTTCTGGCTTAGAAATCCTACCTTTTCTATTCAAGGTACTTGGAGATTTTGTTTTTGACTTAAATATCATAAAACCATAGTATCACATACTCCTCAATGGTGATAAATTCCTACCATAGCCACATATGTTGTTTAGACAAGAAAACATTCTACATATGTTGTTTGTTATTGTGTTGAGTTTCGTTAAACCTTGTGACCCTTGTTGAGAAATTTATTATGCTCCCAAGATCAAGATCACGTACACACCACATATATGTGCTGCTCCTACACTAGGAGTACGCAAAAACAAGCTTTCCATTTAGATTCACCCAAAAATGTTCTACTCCTACACTGGGAATAGACAAAAACATGCTTGTTAGGTTCCACCAAATATATGCTCCATGTTCTAAAAGATAGTGATCTCTCTCTAAATATATGGTTTAGTAGAAAAGACATGGGCAATGCAAAAGTATGAAAAGTAAAAAAATGGACACATGAAGGTCCAAGTACTAAAAAGAAAATAAAAAAATATATGAGCACATGAAGGCTCATGCATAGGAAAAAAAAGAAAGAAAGATAGCAATGTCTCAAAATAATAAGTTATAGGGAGAGATCATATCTACAAAAGAAGTATATATATCGACCATATATCCACACACATGCACATCTTGATCTAAGAGTATGACATTTTTCTCCTTGGATCCTTGTTTTGACTTTACAATATACGCAATGCAAGTATGCTTTCATATTTATCCCAACTTGAGCTCCACATAAACTTTTAGAAGTTGGCAGAAACAAAAAGGTGGTAAAATAGTGTTATGCCTTGGTAAGGAATCATACACCATTGAGTGATTTGAGAATACCATTTGAGGAGTATAAAGTGAATTATGCTTATCTTGTGAAATTTAAAAAAACTCCAAGTTACTGAGATGAGAATTTGGGAAGATGACTTCGCTTCGAGAGCGGTTCCACTTTTCAACCGCTCAAGGATATATGTTAGCTAATGCCACATATCCCACCTGTATAAGGAATGTTTTGGAATAAGTTTTTGTGTTGGCTGTATACCTTAAGATGTTATGTTCATGTTTACTTTTATTTCACTCTTTACTCGAGGCTGAGCAAAGAACAAGTGTAGGGGAGCTTGTTGATGGTCGCTATTGCAAACATAAACCATCAATTTAACCTGCATTTATCCTTAATCTTAATCACCAACATAGGTATAGATGTTTATACTCAGTATTTCCACGAGTTTTGGTGAATCTATGAATGCAAGAGGATTTAATCAGAAAACAGATCATGTGGACCATATCATCAGAGCAAATCATGATCATTCACGATGAAGCCAACTTAAAGGACCTCTAATCCATCGTCCAAGACAAACCATCACAAAACAACTTGAACAGATACAGGGTGGGACTAGTTGGCCCCACCTGTAGGCTGGCCGCCTCCCTGGCCTACCTTCTAGTCTCCGCTGTAGCACCTGGTTTTAAGAACAAAACCATATACACACCATATGTGAGCCTAGGAAGTCAAATCTCACATATAGCTACAAATAAGGGTAATATCAATAGACAATGCTCAATATATAACGTACTTAGTATAAAGAATATAACCTTAGACAACAAACAGTGGAAAGACAACTCCGATCTTTGGGTGAAGACTCTAGTTCCACAGGAACAACTGACTGGTTGATCACAAGCCTAACTTCTTCAAACTCTAGCAATCTGGTACCCATCCAGGATTTTTATCCAAATAATTAAAACATAAAGCAAGCGTAAGTACATGTCATAGTCAACAAATATATCATGGAGTTTATGAGTTTCAAAAGGCTGACACTGGTTTAACTGCGATTAGCTTTTAATAAGTCATGGTTTTAGCAATCGGGTAGCAACAAGTTTATCACAAGCTGATGTAAACACATGATTAGGTAAACATGAATAATGAATAGCATAAATGGTAATCATTAGTGAGCATCTTTATCATTAGTATCATCAATGTTCATCAACTATTCTGTAAGGGTTCCAAAGCTGTTTGTGACCATGAGCACAACTGATATACTAGTTTTACACTTTGTAGAGGTGTTACACTTTCACTATGAGTCGTGATTTGCCCTTTCGCCTGAGGTAGCTAATCTCTTGACCCACTTCCAAGGAAGGTTAGTAGGGTTCACTATGAAGCCTTTCAAAGGTTTGTCTAACAAGTTAGGGCTATTAGATTCACTCGACAAACAGATGTAGAGCCCCCCCTTCCCGATGGCATAATGACACACAGCCTATACACAAGGGGACAGAGGCCGCCCTATACCCGATTCGTCAAGCCATTCTTACACCAATAAATGTGACCACTAACAAGCTAGAAAAGGTCCTCATACTGAGCTAAAGCCAGAGCCATGTTGCCCTCACAGCTATACTGTAAGTCCCGGATGATCACTTAGAGATAAGTCCTTAGGGAGAGGAATCTAGAGCACCATAAAAACAGCCAAATGCTCGAGCCCCATTATTCCATGTTGCTAAAAAGCATCTTTTAATGTTTATTGCATATACCATTAGTCAAGTTATAAGATCATGGCTTTAGTTGAACACTAGCATCATACTACCCAATGTAATACCCCATAGGTATCAAGGTATAAGTACAAAAGACTAGGATATCCTTAGTGGTAGTCAAGGTGGACACATGCAGTATGAATTAAATGATTAAAGGTGTATAAGACAACAAGGAAGATCCTATGCCATACTTGCCTTAAACTCTGATCCTTCTTCAAGTCCAAAACTTCAAAGGAACTCCTTCTTGATCAACGCGTAAAGCACACCGACTGGACATGATCATAAAGCACCACGCAAGCATCCATGCAATCATATACAAAGCAAAGAATAGAACTAAATTAGAACAGTACACAAAACATAATAAACAACAAGTGAAAATGTTTTAAAGACGTTCCACATGTTGCTACAAACACACAGACGCGAAAAGCACTCTAATCGGAGCTATAACGAAGAGGTTATGAATTAAATAAGATTTCCTTTAATAAAATAATAGATTAAATCTAATCTCAAATTTCAAAAGTTGAAAACATGTTTAATTGTAAGATAAACATGTAGATTACCCAATTATGAATCTAACGCAACTTGAATGGATCAAATCGGAGTTAAAACGGAGAAGATATGGCCTAATGAAGATAGTGGCAATTTTGTAAATAGATTGAACTTGATTTTTGAATTTAAAAATAAATAAAATCTGATTTTCAATAGGCCAAGGACTGTGGATACTATTTTGAAGAAAGAAAGGGGGTCTTTATAAAAACTACAGGGATGACAGGTTCTATTACGCGAAACTGCAGGGGCTCTTTTGAAATTCTGCCGGCCAAAGGGGTATCTCCTAATCTGGGCCGTTGGATCAAAGATGGATGATCTAGATTAGAAGAGGGGAGGGAGAGAGGAGAGCCGGTCGGGCAGAACAGTGCCAGACATGGTGGACTCCATTGCCGATGGTGAGCGCTTCGCCGAAGATCGTGAAAATGGCCCTAAAGACCATGGGAGAGCAAACGGAAGCATAGGGAGAAAGAGGAAGACACGGTGAACTCACCAAGGTAGGTCACAGCGGTGCAGAGAGGATGGAGGTGGCACATGGCTTGACAGGGTGGACAACGACGAGCTAGGGTTGCAGCATGCTTGTGGGCTCTAAGGAGAGGCGGTGGCGTGCTAGGCCTGGGCAAGGGAGGTGCGGCACGGCTCAGGGTGATATTTATGAGGTGTTCGGGTGTGGCGCACACGCCAAGGTGAGGAAATAGGGTGGAGATGGATTCCATGGCGGCATCAGAGTCTGACGCGATGATGACTCGTGGTAGGGGACAGCTGACGCATGGGCCCATAGTGGCAGTGGCACAAGGCGTGGGGCCAGGATGCCAGCGAGCCAATGCGAGGGAGAGGGGGAGACGCTCATCTGCGTGTCCTTGGCCAAGTTCAGCCCAGGAAGGAAGAGGGAAGGTGAGCGGGCCTGTCTTCTGGGCTTATGGAATGGAAGGAGTGGGCTACAGGGTTGGAGAAAGAGCAGGCCGAGAGTGAGGGAGCAGGCTTGGGCCTTCGGGCCAAAAGACAGATGGAGCGTTTTCCATTTTCCTATTTCAAAACCAATTTCAAATATAAACCAAATCAAATTTGAATATGGATTAAAATACACTTTTCAATTCAAATAAAAATGAGCAATTTTGGTAAGTTTTCTAAAAATAAATTTTATAACTTTTTAAATTCTTTTATTTTCTAATTTTCTTTTCTTTAATTTCAAAGCCATTTTCAAATTCATTTTCAAAAGCATTTTGAATTCATTTTGAATTTTGGATTCAACCACTCATTGCAATAAATCAAATGCACCGGCATGTATGCACATCCATGTTGCTACTCCTTATGATGAATTTTAATATAATGAAAAATATCCTTTTTCCTATATCAAATGCACTAGGGTTGGAGCGAAGATAGGCTCCAAAATAAATAAAAGGGCATGCATACCGTTAAGGAAACGGATATTTTTGCCGCAAAACTTGACCTACTTATGAAAAGACTTGACGAGACAAGCATGCCGCTGAAAAGGATGCAATGCACGGCACCGTAAAGGCCATGGACTCGCACATGACATGCGAGGTCTGTGGTGAAGTTGGACACTCGGGGAACGATTTCCCCGAGACCCATGAAGACGCTGCATACAGCAACAACGAATATCATCCACAAGGAGGCAATAACGGGTGGAACAACCAGTCGCGCCTACAATACCAAGGAGGTAATTTGAAATTCAACTCAAATTACAATTCAAATCAACCTTCCTTAATAGACTTGGTCTTAGGCCAAGCTAAAATAAATGAAAATATTACAAAGAAACTTATGAGCAATGATAAAATGTTAGAAAATATAAATACTAAAATTAAGAGTTTATCTTCCTCTGTCAAAAATCAACTAAGTTTTAATAAAATGATTGAAACTCAAATTGTGCAAATAGCTGCCGCTATTCCTATCAATCATTCGGGGAAAATCTCAGGGCAACCCGAGAATTCCCTAGAAAAGTTCATGTAGCTGTAGATCATTAAGACGAAGAATAGTCTTGCCCAACAGACTATAAATGTTGAGCCCTTGCCGAAGGTAGATCGGTAGTTATCTCATTTTAAAATTTCCAAATGCATTTCAAATTTTCACTTTGCATGTTTAAAGTCTTACACATGCATCAAAATTTTCAAATTTTAAAATATTTACTTTTTAGTTATTAAAATTATATATAATAATCATAATAATAAATTTTCCAAACGTATCATAATAAAAATAAAAATAATTTACTTTTATTTCAACATTCTTAGAAAATCCTCAAAAATACATTTTCTGAATAAAAGGATTTTTTCTATCATCATTTACCTTTTTACAAAATATTTATAAAAAATCAAAATTCAATGAAATTTTGTGGAAAATCAATTTCGAGCAACTTTGAGTTTGAAAACCGACCAAACCACAACGGCTATTTTCTAGCCGTTGGGTGCTACTTGCCAAAGGGGGGCAGCAGTGGGCCCACTAGGGGTGTGGGCGCACCCTGGGTGTGGTCGTACTAGCCTGGCCGCCGCGCACGCCTAGCTAACTCCAACGGCCATTAGCCGTTGCCCTCACCCCTCTCAGTCAGTTTGGTGCCGACTTTAGATAGGAGAGCTCGGGTTGAGCTCCCACTCAACCACACTCTCCACACTTTCACTCTCTCAAACTCTCTTGCTCTCACATTTCATTCTTGCAATTTTCGACAAAGTTTTAGTGCAAAAAAATTCTACAAAAATTTCCTAGCCCAAGTTTTCAAAGCAAGCTCTCGGGTTCATTTGATTTTATTGCACTAACATAACCCGTTCTCAAGTTTTGCTTGTCGTTGTGTTGTTTTGTTTTTCACCATGGGCAGGTTCGGGAAGAAGCTTTCCAGTGCATTCAAGAAGATCATGGGATCAAGCTCAAGTCGTTCCCAAGATAGCTCAGGCGCGCACTTCACCGAACCCGAAGAAAGCCCGATGCATGAAGAAGAAGAAACCACGCCAACAGAGGAAGCGTGAGCTGAGCCATTGGAGGAGGAGGATGACGCACCCTACCTCGACTTAGAAGGAGACTGGGAGTTCCAAGCATACACCCTCATCAAGAACCACGAGTTTATCCACATGCTGGCGTATGACCCCGACCTTCTCGAGAAAATAGGTATGGATGCCAAAATCTTTGCTATTTGGAAAGCTATTGGATGGGAGGACGTTTCACCCATATGGGAGGAAGGTTCTCGCCTTCTCACTATTCAATTTCTATGCTCCCTGAAAATAGTTGAGAATGGAATTACTTTCTGACTTTTCATGATGGAATATTTTCTTACTTGGAAAGATCTCAGTTCTCACCTAGGTTTCCATAAAAAGTTCTCATAAGACATGGATCACTCTCTCAAAAACTTTAATTGTTATAAATTTTGGCGGGAAATTTCGAATCAAGTTGTTGTTGTCAAGTTTTCACCTGGCAATGCAAATATTCAACATCCTACTTTGAGGTTCATGCATCGTTGGATTGCTATGTCTTTGTTTTCTAGCCAAGATATAAGATGCGTTCATAATGATGAAATGAAACTACTCTTTTCCATTGTTAAAAAATCAAAGTTGCTCCTATCATTGAAATAGTTAATCATTGGTTAGAAACTTTCAAGGTGTCGACACATAATTTCGTCCCATGCCGAGGACACACGCAGCAAGCCAGAAGGGTCCGCTCGATGGAGCAGATCCACCTAGCTTCAGCGTAGGGGTGGTTGATCCTGCGCAATTCTCCTGAGGCGTGCCAGTCAATTTGACCCTGCAATTGACAAAGAGAGAAAGTTCATCGGTAATTAAGGGCGGAACTTGCCGGTGTTGCCAGACAGTTCTGAAAGTACGGCTATGAGAGCCGATATGGAAGGAAATTGGCTATATTCATGAGAATAAGTCAGTTAGAGCTCATGGGGTCATGTGAAGAAGAATCGGTTATCATTCAGAATAAATATCATTTAAGCAAACATTAATCAATGGCAATAAAATATCGATGATGATTGGTTTATACTGAGCCAATGATTACAAGTAACCGAACTCCTGTTTATGTAAAGAAACAATTCAACACCGCTCAACCATCTAATAAAGATAAATCTAATGAACATTTAGATCTCATCTATCGCCATGACCAGTGGGGCAAGAGGCAGAATCATGCATGCCGTAGAAACAACAATAGACTCGACGACCCTAACTCATTACTAATATCAGTGGGGCATGAGGCAGAATCATACAGACCGTAATACAATAACAAGATCATGGCGCTAACACATCTTTCAACTTATCTCTACTTCAATGATCTCGTGATGTCAACTATTCGTGAAAGCATTCGATATCGGCTAAATAGCCGATTTAGGCATAGTGCACAGTTAAGGTCATGCCTTTTCAGGAATGGATCTACCAACTAACGATCCCCACTCCACGGTGCCAACAGTGGAGTGAGAGGCAAAATCCCATAGGCCATGATGACGGGCCATGGAACGGTTCTCGCTAACCAATAGATCTACTCAAGATCGAACATGCCTTAACCGCACGCTATGCACGATTAAGATTGATATAAAATAGCCAATAAAAACATAACTCATCGTTTAAGATGTAGATTAGATCCATTTAAGATTAGCAAACGATGGGTTAAATAAGATATAAGGTCGATCCAGATCAATCTCAATTAGGCAGAGTGATATTGCTATAATTAGATAAACAATGAAAGCAATAAGCAATATCGGTAACTTAATGAATCTACCAAAGACTGCCATTCAAAGGTAGAGCCGATAACTTGACCTCGATCTAATTCAAGCAGTGGGGTGTGAGGCAAAATCACACAGGTCATACTTGAATTAGGCAAGAGTCGATAACTAGCTTATACCAGATCCGTAGTGGGGGTTGACCGGATCAATGCAGCCATACAAATAGAGGTATAAACCATGACGGTACTTACAACAAGCAGTGGAGGTCGACCGGATCGATGTAGCCATACTTGCTAGAGAACTCACCGAGATCTACTCTACTCCTACTCCTAAGGGGTGGCCGAAGCCAAAAAAAAGTAATTGACTTGTATTTGATTGATTGGTTGTTTCTTACAATAGCCGGGGTTTGGTATTTATACTCGGAGTCTAAACATGAATTCTATTTGAGCACGATTTGTTACAGACTTTGGCATAAAAATGAAAATATTCCTAATTTAAGATAACTTGGACTATAATCTTTCCCTTTTTGTAGAGTCCAACATGTTTTCGTCCTGGCATTGATCGTAGCCTTGTCGTTATCTGCTGGCGCTGTCCGAAGAAAGTCGATTCCTAGATTTTGCGTCTGAATCAGCTGTTTCTAATCTGCCCAGAACTGATCCCTTGATGATATGATCCTGGGAGTTTCTGGGTCTCTGTGACTCTCCTTCCAAATTTTGGTGTAAACACATGCCCCCCAATTTTGGGACAAAAGAAATTTTGTTCCAAAATTACCATGTACGTGCTCCCAATAGGCCCGTAGTCACGGGTAAGGAATCTTGGGGTCTACTATTCGTCGTCGTCCATATCAAACCATGAGCCCATGCTTCAAAACTTTTTTCAGAGCATTATTGCTCCACGGGCGTTTGGACTCATCCTTCCTAGACAGCTATAAAATGGCTATCCGACCCTGGTGAGAGCAAATTCAACAATTCATCCATGTTTTGCTTTTATCTGCCTCCTCCGGTGTCTCCTATCCCGCTAGATCCTCCATGGTTTATCCCTTTGCTATGCAGATGTTGAGTGGTTAGAAGAATTCTTGTGCATGGGATAATTGTGTCACTTATTCTAGCATTTCGTTGAGCAAGAAGACCAACCATCATAGTTAGAAGAATTCTTGTGATATCACCTGAGTCTTCTCTCCATGCTCACAAAGCTATTTTAGTGTTTTGTGAAGGCTAGAATACGTGGACATCTTCCCCTTGTTTGTTCCATCAAATGCCTATCGGGAAAGCCACAAGCTTCTTTCCAGCGGTTTTGCAGTCACCGAGGAATTAGCTGGGTATCTGGTAGGCAGGCGACTCTTCCCTTTCTTTTGCACAATCTTATCAATGGGCCGATGTGACTTGGTTCATGATGACCCTCGGCCTTATGGGGATCCGGACTCCCTTCAATCCAAAGAGGCCTTGGTGGGTAGATCTCTAGTCAATGTAGATTCTTTGTATCCGTCCCACGATGCTTCGTAGTTTGGGGAAACGATAAGTTTGAATTTGTTACCCTTCCGTTATCCGTCTCCTGAACTTCCGGAGTGCCATTCTGCTTTCGTTTCTGATTCCAAACTCACACCCCTAGCGAAATCTATCTTCTTGCCTTCCTGGGCTATATAAATGGGCCTCGGCAGTTGATCTAAGGATAACTCACTTTGCCCCAATCCTTCTGCACCCTTAGCATAGTTCCTGCTTTCCCGTAGGTCAGAGATCATGGAGAACAGCAAGAGGTTTCCTGAGAAGGTCTTCATCGGATCTGCATCATCGCGTCAGCGCCTTCGTTGTCAGGAGGGTATATCCCGCGATGCCTCTGCTGCCTCGGGGAACAAGGCCAACTCCGTTCGGCCTTCAAGGCCTTCCTCGTCGACGACTTGCCGCCAGCCCCCTTGCCATCCGATGAGGCGGATTGATAATGACGATCTGCTTGCCTCCATTGATCGACATGGCCAGAGTCTCGCTGAGTGTCTATCCCTCGCAGAATCGGCCCTAGCCATGGTTCGATGTCGATCACCCCCTGCGATGGATTCAGTGGAGGATAGGTTGGCCAAGGCCGAGGCCAAAATTGAGGGTGAGATACATGTCGTAACCTCTATTTCTTTTCAATTTTGTCTCCGAGACTCTGATCACGTCCCCTTTGAATCTTTTAGATATATCTGCTCAACTAGAGAGCCTTCGATCAGTTGCGAATCATGCGGCAGGATTTGTCAATGCCAGGGGCGCCGTTCTGGTGGTTCATTTGCATGACATTCCGAATTGTGTTAGGGAGGTTGCTCTCCATGGCATCCATCATGGTGCTGCCACGGCGTTGGCTGCCGCCCAAGCCCGTTTGAGCCAAAATCTTCAGCTTTTTCCCCATGGTTTTCCAGACGCAGCATACCCTAGGGAGCAGGAGTGCTTGGTCGAGGATTTCATGAGTGCTGCCAATTCTGTAGCTTTTAATACCTTGGCCGATGACATAGTAGGCAGGGTTTTCCTCGGCCCGTGGTTTGTAATAGGCGACATTTAGCAGATAATTTTCCTGTCTTGGCTTATGCTTGCTTTTGCTTATGCTTATGCTTGCTTTTTCGGCTAAAGAGCCGATTTGATATAGCCGATCCAGGCCCTTCGGTTTAACCAAGTCTGAAAACACGACTTTTATTAAGAGAACCCTTCGATTTCCTGCCTTTCAGTTGTTCAGTGCTGTATTTCCATCGGCACTAGTGAAGTGGTGCTTCACCTTCCATTAATTATTGTTGCCTTTTACATGTCCCGAGGCGCCCGTCCCTTCACTTCAAGTCTTCAAATACCGGTTGGTGGTTTTAGCCTCGAATATATCCTTACTCGCAACTGTTTCTCTGCTCTTCTCCACCTGTCGAAACCCTATAGCGGTTCTCTTTCTCCCTTTCATAGATCCAATCATTCTTCCATGGCCAGCGAAGATAACCGAGGTAAGCGCGTGGCAGAGAAAATTCCGGAGGAGAGTATGCCAATGAGCCAGCGTCTCCGATGCATGAGGTGAGATCAACATTTCTTGTTCATGATGATGAATAGTTTTGACTCGCCTGTAGGTTTGTTGTGAATGATAGTTTCCGTCCTCTTCCCAGGGCCGACGGGCCCTCTGACGCCGCATCTTCTGTGTCGGCCTCGTCGTCGGATTCTTTTGATTCCTACAACGGCGACGACGCCCGGCGCTATCTTCATGAGTGGAGGATGGCTCAAAACCGTTACTCTGAGGCAACTTGGGAGAACAGCCAACTGGAGATACGCCTCAGGGTTTCCCAGGCCGCCCTTCATGTGGCCAAGGAGGAGGCCAGCGCCATCTGAGCGTGACTGGCCAAATCAGATGCCATGGTGGCGGGTAAGATGAATTCATTGAAGGCCTCTTACTCTGATTTTTATTACTCTAATTTTGATGTTTTCCTTGTTTCGTGATTGTCAGCTCTGACAGCATAGTTGGAATCTCTCCAACTAGCGGCGCACGCAGCCATGGACGCCGTCAATGCCTGGGGTTCCTCCACCGACATTCGTCTCCATATCCCGGCCCGTGTCCAGGAGATTGCCCTTCATGGCGTTCGCCACGGCGCATCAGTGGCTCTAACTGTAGCGCAAGTCCAGACCGGGCACGATCTTCATACTATGGAGGTTGGTTTCCCGATTGGTGATGGCCCTGAGGAGCATGAAGACCTGCTCAAAGAATTCATCATGGCAGCGGAGGCCATAGTGGACATCACATCCACGCGGGATGTGGTAAACAAGGTCTTTGAATAGTTTGTACTTAGGGTAACCCTGATGAACAAAGACTCCTGTTCCTTCCGTGGATGCACCTCGGTACAATGCTCTTGTGTATGACTGTTTCTATCTTTTGTTTTTTGCTCTATAGGCGATACATATCGTATCGGCTTTTATTGCCTTTGAAGATTTTCATTTTTGAACTAGAGGCGATACCCTCCTGGTATCGGCTATTAGAGCCGAGAATGAATCGGCTACCTAGTGTTGACCAGACGCTAGGATAACGTCCCATAGAACTTTCAATATAAAAGGTCAGATGAGTAATCAACCCAGGTCAAGCGTCCTATTAAGCGAAATAGAACTTCTCTTAGGAAATCCATTAACTCTGAATCACATTTACACTTTAACTCAGCCTTCACGTACGTCGGCCTAAACCCATCTCCAAGACTTAATACTCATTTTCCTTTGATCCAACGGCCGACGTGAAGCTGTGACTTTTCTACTAAAACAAACTCTTAGAGACGATCGCTTGCATCGGCTATTGGCTTTCATTGCTGATTTTAATGAAGCCTCCTTCCCATGTCTTGCCAGAAAAACACTCAAAATCTCCTAGTTCCCAAAAGACTGGATCGGCTGTCGCGATGCTTATGGAATCATCAGCACGAACCAGTTCGACATCATCTCCATGCCATTGAATCAAACACTGATGCATGGTCGACGGTATGCAACAATTTGCATGAATGCAATCACAACTGAGGAGTAAACTGTATTATCCTTTCCCATCAATAACAAAGAATGTGGTGAGAAGAGTTTTACTCCCGATTGTTAGTTCGACGTTTATTGCCCCCGGGTCTTAGACGTGTTACCTCCGCAGTCTCTGAGCATCATGTTGGTTTCGAACAGATCTTCTGGTCCTTTGCCAAGCTTACGAAAAGTAGTATAAGGCATAAGATTGACAGATGCACCTCCGTCCACCAACATCTTGCTCATCGGCTTTCCATCAACAAAACCTTTCATATACAACGCCTTCAAGTGCCGATGTTTGATTGGTCTGTCAAATATCGCTTGCTACACGACTATTAACCTGGCAACCATCTCTTCATACTCTGACTCGTCGAAGTCTGAATAAACTTCCTGATCTGCCAGAGCTCTAAATTCTGATGGTAATAGAAAAGCCATTTGGATATTAGCCGATGGTTGCCTCTTATCAGCTATCTGCTTGGTACGCCATACTTGAGTTTTACCGGGTGCCTGAGCCTGTTCCATCTCTCTATTCCTTAGGCGCTGCACCCTCCTCTTTTGGCTTCTCGTCAAATCTCATGAGCACCATTGGCCTTCCTGCCATGTGTATATTCTTTCAGCACCTTCCTCTTCATGTTCAACCTAGTTCTGTCCAATGACTCTTTTCCCCAACCAATCATGAACACTTTTGTTTTTTAAGCACCGATCCATGTTATAATGATATGCATCTTGAGCATGGATAGACCGGCGGTTGGTTCGAGATTGCCTATACTCCCGATATTGATTGCTGCATTCTGGACAGTCATGTCTGGTAGGCAACTTCAAACCTTCATTCCAGCAATGTCTAAAGAAGGGACAATTCTAATGTAATTCAGCTTATTCCCTTTCATACTTCTCTTCTTCTAATTGATACTGGTATGCTTGATCTTTTAACCAACGCTGGTAATCCTTTTTCCTTCTACCGCTACCATTTATTCAATACAATCCGAGATGTGACCCGCGGCTTTGACATCTCTGCTTTCGACGTCTTCCCCTGCTCGTATCGGCTCTTTTGTTTGGCATGGCGTCTTCTAATCTCTCTGTACTCATTAGCCGATATTTGCATCTTGGGATCAACTGTTCCAGCTTCTTTTGATTTGGCCGATGTTAGAACCTTAGTTTTTTCTTTGAACAGCCCAGCATCAACCGTGTTCTGATCTCCTAGGAAAGGATTATCATCAACTTTCATCTTCCGAGGTATATCGAATTTGAGCCTCCCTTACTGAATAGCTCTCTATATATGCTGTCTGAAGATTCTGCACTCATTAGTGGAATGAGAAGTAACATTATGGAATTTGCAGAACTTCTTGTTCTTTAACTGATCAGGGGGCAACATGACATGACCATCGGGCAACTTGATCTGCCCCTTCTCAAGCAAGAAATCGAAGAGCTTGTCCGATTTGGTAACATCAAAGTCGTAACTCTCCTCAACTCCTCTTCCCCAAGGATTTGGCACCATCACTGTCTTCTTGCCCCAATTCCATTCAGCTGCAGCAACCTCTTCTTCTTCATCTTCATAGCCGCCATAGACTGAATATGGATCGTAAGCTTCGGCCATTGAGGTGCTCTTCTGGAATCGGGTATCTCTGCGTATGCTTTGGAATTGTCTATTAAGTGCTGCCACTCGTTGAGCCAATTGACCCAAGTTGTCAAATTCCTATCCCAACAGTTTCTCTTTCCACATTGGCAGCATTCCTTGGACGGCTAAAGCAGCTAACTGATCATCGGCCAAGCTCAACAAGAAACACAGATTCTTAGTCTCTCGGAATCTCTGAAGAAACTCAGTGCCCGATTCATTAGTCCTCTGTCTCATGGTTGTCAAATCGGTTATTTTCTTCTCTCCAGTCCCAGTGTAGAAATATGTATGAAACTTCTTCTCTAGGTCAGCCTAATTGGCAATGGAGTTGACTGGTAGTGATGAGAACCAAGTGAAGGCCGGCCCTGACAGGGACAAGGAGAAGAAACGAACTCGATGGGCATCCTCAACTGATGCTTCGCCCAATTGTGTAAGATACCGACTGACATGTTCTACTATGCTTGTACCGTCTTGACTAGTGAACTTGGCGAATTCTGGGAGCCTGTAATTTGTAGAAAGAGCGACCAAATCATACCACTCTGGATATGGGCGTTTGTATGAAAAGGCCAACCCTTTTGGCTTCAGGCCGAACTGATTCTTCATCATCTCAGTCACCTTCAGCAGCAACTTGTCAGCTTGTGGATTTGGATTTCTCGGTACTTGCTGACCCATCTGTGGATTGAAATCCCACGTGCCTTAATATCCTAGATTTGGTATCATGTGGAGGGTGTTATAATCCATGCCATAATGATAGCCTTGTGGAATCTCAATCTGTTGGGTCCTTTGCTGGCTTGCTGCTTGAAGTCTCTGATTATAGACATAAGGATCTATATCTCTATGGATCCTCTGAACAGATGGTGCTATCTTCTGAGCCAACGACGGTATGTGGCCTAATGTGCCAAAATTGATCATCTGGTTCTGACTTTTCCCCGCCGGCTGTTGCACATGCTGTATTGATGGTCCAGGATTGTACTGTATCTGATTCGTGGTAGCACCTGGAGTTTGTTCAGATGAACCTTGAAGTGCCTGGACTTCACCATTACCAGCTGGTGCTGCTTCTTCATGGCTGGTGCTGACTTGATTAGTCCCTTGGGTCAACGGATCTGGAATGTTGTAACAAGTCGATCCAACCTAACTAACTGGAATTCCATGAATCACCTCTTTCATGGCGTTGTGAAATGCGTCAACAAAAGCTTCATTATGGCTTGATAGGGCATCACAAACAGATTTGTCTATGGCTTCCGTAAAGAAATGCCTTTCTTCAGCTTTGACTGTATCTGTCTGTCCATGTAGTAGAACTCTTGGTAGTGGAAATTTTTGAATAATCATGCTGTCACACGTTTTGGTGTAGGACAGCAAACACTTCTTCTGAAATTCTTCCGTAGCTTTGTTGATGGTATCCCTATCTTCGTCAGGCAGGTCTTCATAATGTACCATAAGGATGTTGTCATTGTTGTGAACCGCCATAACGATTGTGGTGTCCCACCAGGCGTGCCAGAAACATGTGTCGATACAGAATTTCGTCCCGTGCCGAGGACACACGCAGCAAGTCGGAAGGGTCTGCTCAATGGAGCAGATCCGCCTAGCTTCAGCATAGGGGTGGTCGATCCTGTGCAATTCTCCCGAGGCGTGCCAGTCAATTTGACCCTGCAATTGACAAGGAGAGAAAGTTCATCAGTAATTAAGGGTGGAACTTGCTGATGTTGCTAGACAGTTCCAAAAGTATGGCTATGAGAGCCGATATGGAAGGAAATCGGCTAAATAGCCGATCCCAGTTATTCATGAGAATAAGTCAGTTAGAGCTCATGGGGTCGTGTGAAGAAGAATCGGTTATCATTCAGAATAAATATCATTTAAACAAACATTAATCAATGGCAATAAGATATCGATGATGATTGGTTTATACTCAGCCAATGATTACAAGTAACCGAACTCCTGTTTATGTAAAGAAACAATTCAACATCGCTCAACCATCTAATAAAGATAAATCTAATGAACATGTTAGATCTCATCTATCGCCATGACCAGTGGGGCATGAGGCAGAATTATGTAGGCCGTAGAAACAACAATAGACTCGACGACCCTAACTCATTACTAATATCAGTGGGACATGAGGCAGAATCATGCAGGTCGTAATACAATAACAAGATCATGGGGCTAACACATCTTTCAACTTATCTCTACTTCAACAATCTCATGATGTGAACTGTTCGTGAAAGCATTTGATATCGGCTAAACAGCCGATTCAGGCATAGCGCACAGTTAAGGTCATGCCTTTTCAGAAATAGATCTTCCAACTAACGATCCCCACTCCACGGTGCCAACAGTGGGGTGAGAGGCAGAATCCCACAGGCCGTGATGACGGGCCATGGAACGGTTCTCGCTAACCAATAGATCTACTCAAGATCGAACATGTTTTAACCGCACGCTATGCACGATTAAGATTGATATAAAACAGCCAATAAAAACATAACTCATCATTTAAGATGTAGATTAGATCAGTTTAAGATTAGCAAACGATGGGTTAAATAAGATATAAGGTCGATCCTGATCAATCTCAATCGGACAGAGTGATATTGCTGTAATTAGATAAACAATGAAAGCAATAAGCAATATCGGTAACTTAATGAATCTACCAAAGACTGCCATTCAAAGGTAGAGTCGATAACTTGACCTCGATCTAATTCAAGTAGTGGGGTGTGAGGCAGAATCACACAGGCTATACTTGAATTAGGCAAGAGTCGATAACTAGCTTATACCAGAGCTGCAGTGGGGGTTGACCGGATCGATGCAGCCATACGAACAGAGGTATAAACCATGACGGTACTTACAACAAGCAGTGGAGGTCGACCGGATCGATGCAGCCGTACTTGCTGGAGAACTCACCGAGATCTAATCTACTCCTACTCCTAAGGGGTGGCCGGAGCAAAAAAAAGTAATTGACTTGTATTTGATTGATTGGTTGTTTCTTACAATAGCCGGGGTTTGGTATTTATACCCGGAGCCTAAACATGAATCCTATTTTAGCACGATTTGTTACAGACTTTGGCATAAAAATGAAAATATTCCTAATTTAAGATAACTTGGACTTTAATATTTCCCTTTTTGTAGAGTCCAACATGTTTTTGTCCTGGCATTGATCATAGCATTGTCGTTGTCTGCTGGCGCTGTCCGAAGAAAGCCGATTCCTAGATTTTGTGTCTGAATCAGCTATTTCTAATCCGCCCACAACTGATCCCTTGATGATATGATCCTGGGAGCTTCTGGGTCACTGTGACTCTCCTTCCAAATTTTGGTGTAAACACAAGGTAACCACTACTATTTCTTGCACATCCCTTGTAACACGTATTGCCACCAATATTGGTACATTGGAGGGGCAAAATGTTGTCTATATTTCTACCCCACGCATTATTATTGATGAGCATTACTTGATGCAAGGACATCATTTGAAATATAATGCCACTGGAAACCTTGTGCATTTCTTCCCTGGATATACAAATGAGATCCCGTTACCTAACCCGGGACTTCATTTGTTTAATTGCCAGGAGCTAACCTTTCCTCTTGTATCACAGGAGGAAGCTCGTAGGAGTAGTGTTTCTAGTAGGGTAACACGGAGCAGGGCTAGGAATGAAGCAGCATCCAGCTCCCAACAGCCGCAGCCTCAGCCACCACGCTCCCTAGTTGTCATGTAGCCAATGTACCATGCGGGGTGGTCTTCAGATGGGCAAGTACCAGGGTTCATCCCTGGGTACAACCCAAGCTAGGATCAACCCCCATAACAGCTTGAACCTAGAGGATTAGGCTGGCAGAGCGCGGACAGCACGGAGTGGGCACAAGGTACTCAGTGGCAGCTCAACTCCTTCGAATCCGAGGGACCACCACCACCTGTCATACGACGATAGTTTGTTTCAGACCATCGTGAACTTGACAGCATCAATACTCGGCTCGGAGGGTTGGAGCTTCACACAGGTGAGATTCAAAATACCATTAACACTCACATGCAGGGAACAACCCAGTGAAAGCAACAACAGCAGCAACAAATGATGCAAATAAACACACTGCTGAAGCAACAGCATGACCAGATGATGGGCTATTGGCAGCACTAGGGGTACCACCCTGGACCATAGGCCACAAGCTAGCTTGGGGAAGGACCCCCTACTCCCGAGGTGACTTGTATCTTGCACTTTTGCATTTTATTTATTTTCACCATTGCATTTTTAAAAAATCAAAATATTTTAAAAGACCAAAAAAATGAAATATGATAAAAAGAACAAAAAATATTTATTCCACTCCACATAGTGTAGTAAGAATGTTTAGTCTCTCCATGTTAAAATAATGAATAGTTGCTCTGTCTTATATTTCTTCTGTACCTAGTTTATAACTTAGTATTCCCCAAGATTTAAATTTGTTGGCTAAAAATGTCTCATCCTAAAAAAATTGAAACTTGTGGGTTGCAAATGCATGATCCTTTTCTAATTAGTTGCAAGTTATGATATGGTGCAATAGAATTTGATATGAATTTGTTCTAAGAGAAACTTGACATCCAAAGTTTTCATTTTCAAAATGCTAAAAGTTCCTCAATGATGATATATCCTACCAAAGTCATAAGATATCATTAAACTACAAAAACCTTAGTCATATGCTGCTTGTTATCATGTTGAGCTTTGTCAAATTGTTGTGACCCTTGTTGAAATTCTCGTCATGCACCCATGATCAAGATTCACATACACTCGATATATAATTATGCTGACTCTTACACTAAGACTTACGCAAAAACATGCCATTTCGTCCACCAAATAAAATAAACTCCACCATTGTGCCATTACCATCTCTCTCCAAGATCTTCTTTTATCAAAAAGATAATATGTGCTATGCAAAAAGAAAAGAATAAAAATCCATGCCAAAGAGCATGAGCGAAAAAAATATTTATCCATGCTAAAGAGCATGAGAGAAAAAAGAGAGAAATGAAAGATTGCCCATATTTTCAAAACCAAAGCAAAGGAGAGAGAGGCATGATAAAGGAGTTCAAATAAAAAGTTTAAAATCCCACAAACTTGCACTTCTTGATCAAAGTGTATGACTTGCATCTCCTTGGATCCGGTTTTTGACTTGGCAATATTATGTGATGCAAGTTTGCCTCATCTTCATACCTACCCAAAACTCTACAAAAAACTTTTAGAAGTAGGATGAAAAGAAAGGCAAAACATCAAAAGCCTTTGGTGAGGATCATACACAATTGAGCGATCAAGTGAATCATTTGAGGAAGTTACTTTTATTTTGCAAAACTTTCAAAAAAACTTTGAAATGTAAAACCGTTCTATCTTGCAACCACCCAAGACCTAGAAAAGCAATAAGCCCCACAGGAATCAAGGAAAAAGGGTGGATAAAATGCTGACTTATTTGAATCAAGGAAGAATACCTTGTTATAGACATGGTACTTTTGAAATGTAATCGACATTATAGCAACTCCAGATCAACAACCAATGTCTTAGCTTTTGCTCGAGGACGAGCAAAGGGTAAGCTTGGGGGGATCTTGTTGGCAGTCCTTATTGACCAAATTTGACCACCAATTAAGATACAAAAATGGGAGAACTAGTACATCTTGCACACATATGTCTTTCATATTAGCATATTTCCACATGTATTGGAAGATCAAGGTTTTGCAGGACATATACATGGATACGGTGAAAAATATAGTCAAAATGCGCAATCTGGCAAAGCGTAATGGAGACTCAAGCCAAGAAATAGAAAGAAGTCCCACTTACCTTACAAACCTAGGCCCCAAACCCACGGAAGTGCAGCCCAGACTCAGCTAAGAGCTCACTAGAGCAAGGCAGTGCGGGGAGGTGCCACCCAGGGGGCGGGCGCACCTAGGGTGCGGCGGTACCCCCCTGCCACCTCTCGGGCCCATCCTTCGCTGGTCAATGCCATTACTCCTATGGAGGATGGTGTGGGCAGGATCCATAGAATATTCCACCCCCAAACCATCATAGGGCTAGTATAAGAGGAGGGGGAGAGCCCCTCACTCAGACACACCACACCTATAGCTCTACTCTCTCCACATTTGTACTCTTTTACCTTTTTAGTAGTAGTGGAGCAAGGCTAAGCTTTGTAAGAGGCTTGGACATCTTGGTAACACTAGGTATAAGAAATACTTTTGGATCCAACATGTTCTTGCTCTCTATTTATCAATATAGTTATGCTTATGAATTAGAGAAAAGTTCCTATGTCATGTATTTAGCATATAGAACTTTATGCTTAATTATTCATACAACATTCATGGTTAGAATTGGAGCTAAGTTGAGGTGGCGGTTCGTTGTTCCTTCAAGTTTGCCCATGTCCTATGCTTGTCGATCCATAGGGTCTGAGTCCTG